>NC_139842.1:4625678-4923178 GCF_963691815.1 Echiichthys vipera | reverse complement strand
TAGTCAGGTTTGTGCATGTGTGTGAGCTCATGCACATGAATGCATTATTGTTTACTCAGGAGTGTGTGTATCAGAATGCATTTGTACCTGAGCTTTGGTGTGTGAATGAGTGTGTTTGGGTATAGGAGCAAACATGTTACCCTCTAAAACGCAGCCTCTCCTCACACATCAGTTTGTCTACTTTTTGTTTGACTTTGTCGGTGAACACAAATCCTGTCAGTCCAGACTGGAACATGATGTGATTATTTTGGTAGTAATTTGGCATTCCTACACTGCTTTACAGCACAGAGGTGAATTCTTTACGGTGATAGCCTGATGGCAACAGGAGGAAAGACTGAATGAGGAATATCTTGACGGATCCAATGAAGCTAAAACATAAAGTGCAGAGGTCTTATCTTTGCACATTCTGGTGACAAATTATATCCAAAGCGTACCCTTCCTTTAATGTAGCAACACGGAGAGTGATGGTGAGGGTGGTGGATGAGCATGTGGCGCATGCTACTTTTACACAGTGGAGTTTGAGTGCCTGTGACAATCCAACAGTTCAAGTGTATGTGGGCCCCTGGTTTCTGCCCGGCTCCTCTAAGAATATTTAAAACAAAAGATGTGGAGATTGGGTTATGGTGCAGAGTTGTGGAGCGGCAGTATGTGACAACGCAGGGGGTCAGGGGTGGTACGGACAGATTGACACATTGGCTGCTCTCAACGAGGTGGAGTTCCTTCCCCTTGACGATAACGAGCCAGAAGATCACGATAATTCGACCGGATCCTCGCTGGTTGAACTTCCTGCCAAATCCACACTTTCATGATTGTGAGTCGACGTTATTAATCGCTGTCGCTCAGTGAGTTAATGCAGTTAGTTCAAGGCAATCCAAAGGAAGGAAGGGAAGATTTCTCTTTCCCCTCCTCATTTCCATGCCTTTCCTCTACTTGTGCATCAGTCAGTCATATACCTCTCACCCGTGTCTCCCTTCGCCCTCCTCTGCTTAATTGCCTCTTAAAATCTATGTCCAGTGCTGACCACGATCGTTGTGAGTTGAGGTGTTTTCTGTGGCATACGCACAGACAGCGTATTGACTGGTGGAGACACACATACTACACTGACTCGCACATGAGCACACTCAGCCTGACATGTGCATTTACTGTAGTGAGGCATAGTACACACCAGCAAATGGGTTAACTTATGCACATGAAATACACATACACATACACATACACCTGCACATACACACACAATGTCTGAAGCACGATTTGTCCACCTGGGGTCCAAAGACCCCTGTGTGAGTTAATTCTCATGAGCTTGCAGTCTGCAGAAGTATGTTCCAGCCCATTATCCCCAGAATTGCATCCAAATTAGATGAATCGGCACCTCACGTTTTATGCCCAATGCCAACGTTTAGTGTCAGTGCAGGATGTAGTGTGCCCTTTATGTAGCAAGGTGGCTGGGTACCATGTCTGACTTTCATGCAGGGGAGGGCATTTTGCATGCCGCATCAAACCTGTAATTTACTTTGGCATTTTTATTAACCGTAACCCTGATCTTTTCCTAACCTTACTGTACCGTAGTTGGCACGCACGGGTATTATAAAATGCAAGAAGGCTAAAAGCGCTTGGATTTCAAATAAAAACTGGCATTCCATGTAATCCGGGATGTCCAATATCAACATTTTTCTTTGGTTGTGAAGTCATTCTGCCTTGAGATAGATGACGAAAAACACAAATGCATCCGATCCATCGGATGCAGCTACACCGCATTTCAGCTGCCCTGTAGCTCTGTCTCTGCTACGGTTCCAAGGTGGACTGCGAGCATTTTATCGAGCAGCCTCTACCTTCAGCAGTTTTCTTCATTTTGTAGGAAAATGCCTTTCTCCGAAATCTCTAGTGCCTTTACATTCATAAGCTCTTACTTACTCTGTAAAAACAGCTTATAAGTGAACAAAGTTTGCAGGGAAGAGTGCATGTTTGTCCAAGCGCTTCCACTCTCATACATCAAACGTAATGTATTGATTCAGGTGTTGTAAGCAGGGCTCCAGTGGGTTTTTGTGTGTCTACTTTTAATGTACAGGTGGAGTCCCAGCAGGTGTGTGATGCATGGCAGCTCATCAAAAGGGATGAAGTACACAAAAACGGTTTAGAACCACCACATGATACTGAAGGAATAAGAGAAAGGGAAGATGTTATAGTGATTTGAACCTACAGCATATAAGAGGACTGGCACTCTTCTTTGCTGCAGCTGCATCTCGTCTTGCCTCGCGCAGCCTTTTCATGCATAAAACTCGACAAGTCCGAAAATGAAACGGCAACCAAACAAGCGATCGGAGAACCGAAGGGGGGTGACAGTAAAAAAAAAAAAAAAAAGACAAATTGAACGCAGGGGTGGTGCCATGGTGGAGGGGTTGGGGGAGCACGAGTATGACAGCTGAGGTGACTTTGAAAGTGTTGCAGTCAATAGTTTCGGTGCCAGCGCGGTGACATAAAGATAGGTTTGGAAAGGGTGGAGGGGGCAGCCAGCGCAGCAGCAGCAGCAGCAGAGCTCAGGTAGGCTGAGGTCAGGCGCCCGCTCGGTTTTAGCTGATTAGCTGGGGGGGGGGAGAACGGAGAGGACGAAGCTGCTCGTCCCTGCCAACCTCTTGTCCGAAAAAGAAGGTTGGATGTGAGAAAAACCGCGATGGAAACTGCAACACTGCTCCGATCTGTGCGTCTGTTCATTGAGAATATGCAACATCCTTGCAAAGGTAGCACATCCTTTTCTTTCCCTGTCCTTCTCTCTTCTACAGTCTGTACAGCCCCCACGCCCCCAGTCCTTCTCTCTCCCCGCCATGGCCACTGACAGCTCGTGCTGCTTTATTACCACGATTTCAGAGCTGAGTGCTGGATTGCTTATTATCGCTATTCAGCCCGCCCCCCCCAACCCCAACCCCCACCGTGTCCTCTCCCTCCGCCCCCCCCCCCTCTCTCGTCCTCTCCAGCTTGTGCTATAGCGTAACACTGCAGTCCCCGTAGTAGCTGACTGCGCTCTAGTCTGCTGCAGAGAAGGAGGGAGAGAGACGAGAGAATGAGAGAGAGGGAGAGAGAGAGAGGAGGAGGGTGAGGGGCAGGATGAGCGGTGTTTTTGGTTGGGGCTGGATGAGGAGGAGGGGGGGGGGGTCTGTTGAAATGAATTCAGAGTAAGAAGCAGTAGAGGAAGAAGAAGAAAAAGAATGGGGGTCACTTTGTACACCCCCTCGTTTTTTCGTTCCGGCTGCCCCCTTTTCTTTTCTGCTGAGCTCGGCATGCTGGGACGCTCGTATCCGTTTATCGATCCGGCCGTGCGTCTCAGCTCGCCTCATTCAGGTGGATGTCTCAGCTGAATGGTGTTCCTTTGTAAGCAAAACCTTCCCACACACATTCCTCCTCTCTTTCTCTCTCCGTCTCTCTCTCTCTCTCTCTCCCTCTCTGTATCTCTCCATCCTTTCAAACAGCCGAGCGCGATGGCAATTCCCAGTCTGTCGAGGAGAGAAACAAATGCCACCACAGTGGCAGCGCACACTTTACACACACTTATTGGACCGCCACACACAGCACTTGCTGCACTGTCAAAATGTCACTTTGACCCCATTCTCAGACGAGTTGTTGTCTTTTTGTTCATTATCATTAAACTCGTCGTGCCCGAGTGTAATTATGAGCCTACGGTCCTGCAGTTTGACTAACCTTGGTCCTGTTAGCAGATATAATACTGACTGCAGACACGGCCAGTTCTAGCTACGATAATGCAGGGTGAGGAAAAATCCTATCCAGCTAGACACACATGTAAACACTGTCCAAATACAACTCCATCACATCCCTTTCAATGAACATAAAGAAGATTTATGGATGTCAGTGGTGGTGGAGACATTACGCTAGAAGGGACAATTGCTTTAGTCAATTAAAGCAGTACCAATCAATATTTCTATCTTAACAATGGATTGAATTAATGTGTGTAGTGCTGAAGGTGTTTCTCACGGTGACGAACACGCAGAGAATATTCTCCCCAACTCTGCAGTTCTCCTCAGCGTTACAGAGCGGTCTACCCTATTTGAGCTCGTTGGTTTGGTTTCACTTCACACAAATTCTATTCTCAGTGAAGAAGAAGAAGAAGAATTCCTTTATTTGTCCCACAATGGGGAAATTAAATTTTCACTCTATTATTATTTTTTCATTTTACACACACACAGGCACAAAATACACACACATGCACAGACAGGATCTATATACATGCAATTATGGAGAGATGTTAGAGCCAGGGGGCTGCCAGTGACCGGCGCCCTGAGCAGTTGGGGGTTCGGTGCCTTGCTCAACAGCACCGATGCAGTGCCCAGCAGATGAACTGGCACCTCTCCTTGCCACCAGTCCATGCTCCATTCATGGTCCACACAGGGACTCCTACCAGCGACCCTCCGGTTCCCAGCCAAGTCACCTATGGACTGAGCTACTGCCACCCCAAATAACAGAGCTGGGGAGTTCCTTAGCTAATTTGAAAAAAATATAATATGTTTAAAAACATTGTGGAAAAGGAGAAACCAAATAGGATTACAAACCGATGTGTAAATTTATTCTGACAGTAACCAGTTAGTAGTCGTCATTTCAGCTCCATTAGTAGATGGATCATTGCATGAAAGGCCTAAAACAATTTTTACGAGTGCACGTCACACACTGAGCAAGACGCATGTTTATTAAACTATAACATAATTATAAAATTACTCTCGATCAGTTTTTCAGTCTTGTAATATGAGAATGAAACAAAGGTTTGTCCACATCGGGCTGGAGGTGGGCCAAACTGCCCACATAGCAGAGCCACTTGGTGAGGTCATGGCGGTATTTGAGATTACTGCAGAGAAGAGGGTCGTTGTTGTGCGCTGCAAATCTGGTTCAAGACCCGTTGCTTGGGAAACATGTGGGGAGTTCTTTGTGGGGGGCACACTTGTGCACTGTGCACAGTTGTGCATAAACCCGTCTCTGAAACAATATCCACTCCATCGAGCCCGGCGTCTTGTGGGACAATTCAAGAAAAGTGCCAAGGCTACAGCCGCTCTCACTGACACACGAAAGCAACAGAAAGCAAACTAACGCGGACTGCTGAGTGTGGCCAGCCACTTCCTGTGTGTGTGTCCTTTCAAAATATATTCCCACTTGGTCGAACTGTATAGGATTTGATTTATTTTGACAAGGCGCAGTTTCTAATAAAGTCCGACCAATGGTATCTGGTCCGACCAATGACCTTTCTGGTTGACTAACGTTTGGTCGACTATACGGGGGCAGCACTAATTATGGCAATATTTATGTCATTTGGATGACACTTGAGCGTTATGTTAATTTCGCATCAAAGTTCTTTATAAAATGAGAAAATATTCAGTACTTTTCATTTGTCAAATTTGAATTTGAGTGAAAAAAAGGCTATGAATTCATTGAATTACCAACCGTTGCCATTGTCGCCAGTTATCATTAATAGTGTTAAATAGTTTCCTCTTAAAATAAAATAAAATGAACACATTGGGAAAATGAGGGATAATGAGGGCTATAGCTGCAGGAGTGTAATCCCGCTTCCAGTATTTATTCTAAGTAACCCCTGTGTGCTTGACACACAGGTGAGATTAACATATTCGCATCTAAATTTTGAGGAGAAAAAAAAAGCAAGTCAAAGTCTATTACCCAAAATGGTGAGCTATTCCTTTAAGGGCTAAGGTGAGACAGGTGGTCAGTGGGTGGAAGCTGGCCCCATTTATGAAGCGATTCATCCAAAAACAATGAGTGAGCCAGTGTTATTTCTGGAGCAGGTAATCTGCTTTCCGTCCTTCGGTGCGGAGCGCAGCGCTAGATGGTAACGTCACTGCGAGACCTCCATACCTCTGCAGCAAAACAATGGCAACCAGATAATGGTATTTAATGACACACTTTAGCAGTTTTCAAAATCATCATCTTCTTCTTCTTCTTCTCTTTTGCCTCCCGCTCTTTTTCAGTGTCTTTCCTCCTGTTTTTAAAACCTTTAGCACCGCTCTCTCTCCCCCTCCCTCTCTAGTGGTTTTCGTTGCGCTATAGGCAATATATCCACCAGGGTCCCCCTTCCCCCTCTGTGCTTTTCAGGATAATGCTGCGACAGAGGTTTCTTTCTCTGTGTGTCACCCTTCGCAGGAGAGAGAGAGAGAATGTAAGAGGAGAGGGTGCAGAGAGAGAAAGAGGGACACCACACTATATTTGATGACATGTCAAGAAATAAAGCGTTTAACCTCTGAGTGATCTCCACTGTCCTCTCGCCTCACAGGGGTCAATAAAACACACACACACACACACACACGCACACACACACACACACACACACACACACACACACACACACACACACACACACACACACACACACACACACACACACACACACACACACTGGCTAAATACAGAGGCACCCACGCACTTTAATTGAGCATAGAAAGTGGCATGTGCAGTAAGCCTCTAGCCTCGACATATACAGTACACACACACATGCAGCAGATTACTGCAGAATGATCTGCTGTGACGTGCTGCGCAGTGTGTGTTTGTGTGTGTGTGTGTGTGTGTGTGTATGTGTGTGTGAGGAAGGGAAGTGAGAAATGCAGCGGATATCCTTCTACCGTACCGACTTGATTTGAACACCCTTGCCTCCTCGCAGTCTTGGCGCCTGTGTTTACTCTCTAAAGACTACATAAAAAAATATAAGGAGCTGCTGAGATTGCAACGAAAACGCTTCTTGAAACCAGTTCCCAAACGCTCAGTACGGTATCTCCCCGCAGAGTTTGTATTCTGTATTGTATCCAAAAGACCCAAAACCATCAAAGGCAGAGAGCCATCAGCGTTCATTCATTTTCCGACATGATCAGGTAGCAAAATATGGATCCGTGATTCTGCATCCCTTCTCACAACCTCTTTCCAGCCAGTCAGGCTTGGTGTAGGTGAACGTGAAGCTGGGGCTTGAACTTTCTCACTAAGGGTACGCTGTGTTCAAGTCAAGCTGATTTGAATGCACCGATGAGCCCACTTACTTATTTAATTAGCTTAGCGTTTGGACTTTGCTTTCTCCATGCAGAATAGGAAAAGGCTTCCAGTTGTGCTGTCCTGTGATTTAATTTTAGAATAGTAGGCTATTAAATATGTGTATTTTAAAAGTACACATTGACACCTAAGTGTTCAAGTGGTTGTAAGATAATGTTTCCATACAATATAATCGTTTTAAGCCTCTGGTACGAGAGTTTCCCATCTGGCAATGCTCGTGAACATGTAATACTCTGACTGTGCAACTCTGTCTGTGACACCCAATCCCAAGTCCATTGGTTCTTATTGTATGCATATATTAAACGTTATATACAGTTTAATTTATTCTAGAGGCTATGGTGATTGCAATCACATGCCCTATGCGCCCATCTACCATCTTGACCTCCACATCTTCAATCTCTGCTTTGCTACATAAAGGGCACATTACTGTTGGAATAGGATGTAAATCTCGCGCTGCACATTTGTCCAGGATTTAGCAGCTATATTATATATGAGGAGCTCTTTTCCAAAACGCTATAAATCCATTTGAATAGTTTTTATGAAAATTACATTTTTTACCCAGACCCACACATTTGGTTAATATTCAGTGTATCTTGTCAAAATGTTTTATGGCTCAGTCTGAACATGTTGAACGGACGGATGAAACAAAAAACTCTCCCGCTTCAGAGCGCCGCCATGTTGGATCGCATAGAACGCTCACTGAATTCTGATTGGTCGAGAGGACGTATCGCATTTAGGCTAAAAATAGGTTTGGTGCTAATCGCGGTTTGGAAAGGAACTGCATCTTGAGACCATTTTAAACAAGGAAATATAGAGATTTGGCAGAAACACTGATGAAGCAGTGAAAAGGTTCTGTATACAGCAAAGTGGCTCAAACTCATTTGTTTTAAATTTGGCTTTTATCTCGTTTTGGAAAAGAGCTCTTTATATATTTTGTATACCATGCATCATTTTCTCAATAGTTTCCAGCCTTGTTTGAGCCAGCTTTAGTGTTTGTTTTGTTTTGCATTTGTCAAGTGTTTATTTGACACAGGAGTAAAAAAAAAAAAGGCTTTACCATGTGGTTATTTCATAGAGGTTGTTTATTTATTGAATTACCAGAAAACCATTACCATTGTCGAGATATGAAATTACCTTTATCTAAAAAGATTTTGGCCATGTCGCCCAGCCATCATTAAAGGGAAATTCTGACGTAAAATCATCCCATGGTCGACACTTGCACAAATCAAATAAGCCATCAAGACAGTTTTTTCAGTCGCTAACAGCCGGACGTGGCTAACACTGATTAGCTCGGGGCAGTACGGTGAAGGCATTATAACAGCTTTTTTAACCACTAATACTGCTCCAAATAACACCAAACCTCTGCAGTAGCCTGATAACAGTTCCTTAACACAAAACAAAGCACCAACAGCGTAGTTAGTGAACCCAGAGTTTATTAAAAGAGTGTTTTTACCTACTGGCCCCTGTACCAGCTCCTCTCATAGTAAAGTCCATTCAATTCGATTACCAACGTAAGTCCAAAAGGAATGAGCCCATTGGTTCTTTGTTTTATGTGTAGGGACTCTTCTCATGCTACTGCAGAGGTTTGGTGTTATTTTGAGCAGTATTAGTGGTTAAAAAAGCTGTTTGAATGCCTTCACCCGACTGCCCCGAGCTAATCAGTGTTAGCCAAATCTAGCTTTTAGCGACTCCACCAGATTTCTCCGTTAATACTTTATACACGGAAAAAGAAACTGTCTCCATAGCTTATTTGATGTGTGCAAGTGTCGAAAAAGACCATGGGATGATTTAACGCCGGAATTTCAATTCAATAGTGTTAAATAACATCCTCTTAATATCAAATTAAATCAACACATCGGTAACATGAGAGATGGTGAGGGCTACACCTGCAGTAGTGTATCCTTTCTTCCAGTATTTGTATTCAGTATTTATATTGTTTTGCAGTCAATCAATTTCCCTTTGCAACCAATTCCCACACCTAAGCAGCAACAATGAAACCCGAAAAAATACCTATATTAAGGTTTTCTGATCCGCCACTTCCGTGGTTTAATTTGGCATTTGATTTAATTGCAGCAGCTTATGCTATTGGGTTAAAGTTGGGGAAAGGGCATGGTCATGGTTATAAAGAAGAAGACAGGATGTGTACAGCGTTCTCTGGTGTCAAAGTCGGATGCTTTATATATATATGTATAACGTCAGTATATAATGTTGTTTTATGCATTTGAACAAAGTACTGATGCTGTGGTCGTGCCCCCCCTCATGTCTTGAAAAGAGTGACATGATATCAACTAGCAATCTTCTTGTCGTCACTTTGTTTGTAATTGTTTCTAAGTGAAGTAAATCTAAGGAGCAGTTACTGTCGGCCAGCAGCTGTTATGTGTGCTAAGCTGTATCCTTGTAGCCCTATAACAGCTCATAACACCATATGCTCCTCTTAAGGCTCCTGTTAGCAAATAACAACAACTCCCAGCAACACAAAGGCTACATCAGTCACATGCACATACCCGGACTCATACAATCTCATACACACTTTCATTTGTCATGGCTGAGCAGGTGCTTAATGCTCTCCAGCAGTATGGATCCTGCCACCCGGAGCCCAGAGGTGCTCAAATTAAACCTCCAGTTTACACTCACTTTATTTTAACCTGTAAGATGAAACACATGGCAGTTATTGGCTCATATTAAAGAGTTAGGGTAGAGTGAGTGGCTTAAGGCTTCAGTATGCTTGAAACAAAGTAGTTCATAGATGTGTCGTCGGACCGCGTCTTTAGTCTTTCTACCTGTTTTGACGGTTCACACTCAGCTGTCGTCAAAGCCTCCTCATTGTCTCCTCGGAAGCATTTTTGTTTTTGTGCACGGTCGTAAACACAAAAAGTGACATAAGTTTACACTGTAGAATAAAAAGAGGCCACTTCTACACCTGGCCAATCATTGTATAAATCGGCCATGATTGTCACTTTCTGAGAAAGTTACAAACACTGGGGAACACAGCCGCACTCTGAGTCCACCGGAGGAAATGAGGTTTCGAATATCGTTAGATGAGATGTAGTTTGACCTATTGAATCATAACATACAATACTATCATAACATCTTCCCAATATCAAAATTGAACTATAGCAAACTCACAATTGTGACTAAAGTCAATAATTCGTCCGTTGTTAAACTATTATATATATATGTGTGTATCTCAATATAATGACTTGAAGCCATTTTACACAAATTTATGGAAATTTAATTTTAAGTTAAGCTTGCACACACTCCCACAGAATATTTGTGTGGGGCAAAAAATATTGGGACGGACCTCATTCATTCATTCATCTTCAACCGCTTATCCCGGGGTCAGGGTCGTGGGGGGGGGGGCTGGAGCCGATCCCAGCTGACATCGGGCGTGAGGTGGGGTCCACCCTGGACAGGACGCCAGTCTATCGCAGGACACATAGAGACGAACAGAGACAGACAACCATTCACACCTACGGGCAATTTTGTAGAGTCATCAATGAACCTAACACGTATGTTGGACCAATGAATAAAGCGATCAACCAACCAATATATAAACAAGTAAATACATAATTGATAGGCTATATAAGGATATGTGCAGTATACACATACACTGGCGATCAAAATTAGTATTAGAGAAATTAGAGTACAAAGTATTCATACTTTATTTATTCTGAAATACTGTTTTTTTTTATTCTTCAGAATTTGACGGAATATCTGCTGTGGATATACAACTGCTGTCCTAGCATGTTTTTTTTTTAAATAACCATGGCACTTCAACAAAAAAAATATTAAAAACAAAAGAAAAAGTGAGCAAAATGAGAGAACAGTAACCACAGTGTCAGAAGAGAAGATTTAAACCACAGTTTTCTCAGGCTATAGGATTAAAACATGAACAGGAAGTGTAGAGGCCACAGCTTTGAATGACTTCAGCACATCTGCGCCCACAGGACATCACTGGTTTCTCACACTGCTCTGGTTTGATCTTGGTCCGTTCTTCTTCAGTCTCCTCCACAGTTCACTAACTGTAGTGGGTTTCTTAGACGTTACTTTGTTGTCGGGGATTTCCCAGAGATTCTCTATGGGGTTTAGATCTGGACTCTGACACTTTCCTCCTCCAAATTGAACTCCTCTAGAAACTTTTGGTTTTGTCGTTCCCAGTCCGACGCCGAACATAATGTTTCCCATTATTCTCCCAGTTGGGACTCTTGTTCAGCTACATGGCCGTCTGAATGCAAGTGTTTATGTGAATAGCCCAAAGAAAACATTGTTTAAATCTTCTCCTCTGCCACAGTGGTTACTGTTACTGCTTTTTTCAACATGCTAGTACAGCGGTGGTATAGCCACAGCTGATATTCTATCAAATGATGAACAATAAAAATAATAACATTTCAGAATAAATCAAGTAATAATAGTTTGTTCTCTAATTTGATCTCCAGTCTGTCTGTCTCATTGAGATTAAAATGTGATGTAGGCAACATAATTTTTTTTATTACAATACAACGGCAGCACACTATTAATGACTGAGCACAATTTCCTGTTAAAATGCAATAAAAAAGTAGATTAGTAGGTTATAATGCATAAATATGGACCAATTTTTAGCAAAACAATTTAGGAGCAATACAATTGAACAAGAGTACTGTTTTACCGTTTCTTTAAAAGTGACTCAGCACTGACAATTTCAGGTGGTTCTGCACATTATTCCAGGAAACAGGGGCTGCATATTTCATTTTTTTTTGTTTGCTGAGATACGTTCTAACCTTGGGGACCAACATCTGTAGATGCGAGAGTGCAGCCCAAGGAGATATTTATTTATAAAAGCCAACCAATGCGTACATCTGCAGACATACAGAGAGAGCCATTTAGCAGCAGCATACAGTATAAGTACACTCAAAATAAAAATGCCCCTGGGGGATCCCCCAGACTGCAACACAATCACAACATACGGTAACTGAATAGAGCCTCTTTGAAGAACTCCAGTGTTGATGTTATGAGCAGAATTGAAGAAAAATGTTGCCTTTCCTCACAGTGTGACACCTCGATCGTGTTCTAACATATTGCAATTCTTTACAATACCCACCAGGTATGTTGGCTCTGGATCCTGGATGAGTGCTCACAGTGTGTGCTGAGCCACTGCTGAGAGAGCTGAAATCAGGTGTTGATTTCCGCTAACAGAGCTGTCCTATGAAAAATGGAAAGCTTTACATGTGCTGTTTGTTCCCCGGTGGTGCTGTCCAGCGCTGAAGCGGCTGATGTGGGTCGCTGGGCACCAAGTAGTGACACAAAAATAGCAGCGTCGCTGACACTGGTGGTAAAGGATTGCTGAATCAGCTTCAGAATGCAATTTTAATTTGGGAGCGCATGTTTTGTTGGTAATTGTTTGTTGGCACTTTGAGATGGTGAAGCAGCTGCTGAAGCAGACGTTGTTTGGCGCTGAAGTGCTGAACCAGTGTGCAGACCGCAAATTCATTTTGGGTTGGAGATCCTTTTGGAAATGAAATGCGGCTTGTTGAAAGTAGCAGGATGAATTTACGCAGCGCTGTCATCGTCCCACCTGACTGACCCGAGTCACAATCACTGTGATGAAGCTCACCCCGATGCTTGGGGGCCTCACCGTGTGGAAACTCATCTGAGATGATATGATTTACAGTGTCTTGGATTGTACCTCATTGGTGCAACGCTTTGGACAAAAGTGCCCCGCAAATTAATAAATATATAGAAGAACTTTATTTATCCCGCAATGGGGAAATTTAATTTTTTCACTCTTATTATTAATCATGTTACACACACAGGCCCTATATACATGCAATTGAGAAGAGATGTAAGAGCGAGGGGGCCGCCAGTGACCGGCGCGCCGAAGAGTTGGGGGTTTGGTGCCTTGCTCAACAGCATCTCGGCAGTGCCCAGGAGATGAACTGGTACCTCTCCAGCCACCAGTCCACACTCCATACATGGTCCACACAGGCACTTGAACCAGCGACCCTACGGTTCCCAGCCAAGTCACCTATGGACTGAGCTACTGCCACCCATAAGCGTTTGTCCCAAAAGTGGTCCTTCAAGTAAAATTAGAAATAAATAAAAAAGTCTTGCTTTCAAAACTTTGCTCATATAAAATAGGCATCATAAGTCAACATCATCATCATCATCATCATCATGGTATTCTTTATGGTAAGTATTGTATTATGAAATCATTGAATGACTTGATGCAGCATTTTAATGTCGCAGTGGGTCGAGGTGGAGCTGATTTCAACTGTGTAAAAAAAGATGCTCCACGTTTTGAATATAAATCATTCGTCTGCAAAGTAACTTGTTCCCTTAAATGTTTATATAACCAGACTGATTTAACTGTGCCTGTTACAGTAATTTACCTTCAGTATGTACTTGTGTGAAACTTTAACTCAAATGAACTTAACTCTCACTTGTTCTTTAATTTCACTCAAATACATTTTACTTGACTTTATCGACAGCATCTGAAAGAGGAAGGATTTTTGTGAAGTGTGGTTGTATGAGGTACTTATCCATAGTGTATCACCTACAGTGGATGGCATTTGGCACGCCCCCAATTTGAAAAAGCAGACAGGAGTACTGATACAGGAGTTAAGAGCTGTACCGCTGTGGACTGCTGCCTTAATGGGTTTCTTTATTTGTTTGTGTTATTGTGTGACTTTGTTTTTTCAAATGGTTGGGGACTAATAAAACTAACTAATAAAATTAACTGACAAAACCCACTAACTGACTAAGGCGCTGTGGCTTAGTTGGTCAAAGCGCCTGTTTCGTAAACAGGAGATCCTGGGTCCAAATCCCAGCAGTGCCTGGTCGTTCTTTAGACTAAAGCACTTCAACTCCCCAATTCAGGTTGGTTTCACCTCCGACCTCAATCAGCTTCACCTGTGTCTGAAACCACACCCAGTAGTCATGTCACTGGGTGTTTGTGCACACCTACACTGCAACACAGGGAGAAGTAAAATTGTCCTGTGAAATCTCCTTCCAAACTTATGTTTAGTTTGCCTCAATAAAACTCAATGAGTCGTTCCTTGAAGTTGAATCCACTTTGTTCCTCAAAACTATTTGCAAAGCCAAGCGTTACTACGTTGAATCCAGTACTGTTTACATCCACAGTAGCTCCTTGTTTTCTTGCAACAGGGAGATACAGCTGTAGGAGGCGCTGTGGCTTAGTTGGTCAAAGCGCCTGTCTAGTAAACAGGAGATCCTGGGTCCAAATCCCAGCAGTGCCTGCTTGTTCTTTAGACTAAAGGCACTTCAACTCCCTAATTCAGGTTGGTTTCAACTCTGACCTCAATCAGCTTCACCTGTGTCTGAAACCACACCCAATAGTCATGTCACTGGGTGTTTGTGTACAACTACACTGCAGCACTTATGTTAAGTTTGGGGCGGCTGTGGCTCAGGGGGTAGAGCTTTTCGATCCTCGGCTCCCCTGGTCCACACGTCGAATTGTCCTTAGGCAAGACACTGAACACCCAAATTGCTCCCTGCTGTGCATGGATGTGAATGGAAGCTGCTTTGGATAAAAGCATCAGCTAAATGAAATGTAATGTAACTAACTGATGATCTAGGCCAGGGGTGTCAAAGTGATCCAGTAAAGGGCCGTGTGGCTGCAGGTTTTCAGTCCAACCAAGTAAAAACACACCTGACTCGACTTACTCAATCACCTGAACTGTCTTCACACAGTTGATTTGTTGGACCAGGTGTGTTTTAGATTGGTTGGACTGAAAACCTGCAGCCACACGGCCCTTTACTGGATCACTTTGACACCCTTGATCGAGGCAGCTGTAGACCAGCAACTCCTGTGTTCTAGGAGGTAAAGTGACTGCTTTTGTCAATGAAGTCTGGCGTCTTTGACAAGAGCATAAAATGGCTTCTGTTACCCCGTGGAAACTTAAACAGGGCTGTCTGACGGCAAGGTACAGTTCAAAAAATTCTACATGTAACATACATTTAAACTGCTCCTGATTTTTTTGTGAGGCTTTTTTTATATATATTTATATTGCCCAGCTTTCCAAACTGGAGGCGTGCTGGCCGACATCTACTGCAGGTAATGAATAAAAACAGAGATGCAGAGCGGTGAATCAAACTTGACCGTGTTGTTCTGTTTTGCCGATTTACTGAATTAGTGCTGTGGAAATATAGTAATGATGAATTTACCATGTGAGCAATTATATTACATGCAAAAGATCCCGTCTGACCCAGCTTGTATGAGCGACTGAACTTTATTATGAACAGGTTTATTACCTCGAATGTGTTCAAATCTTGACTATAGAACGACTATAGAATGACTTGCACAACCTTTCACTTGCAAACAGTTGTGGAATAATTGGTGATGAGCTGTGAGCAACGTGGAATAGGGAATCAGTGCGGTGAACCTCTGCTTTAAAGCCACTTGAACCACAGCAGCTGTGTCCTTTAACAGCCAAAGAGTTATAATCCGGACTTTTCACATAAATACTCTTGTACATATCACAGGCAGAGCTTATGTAACTCACACGCACACACACACACACACACACACTGCGGTCAGTGTGACTTTATTTATTCATGACAAACATGACATTTGAAGAGCTTTCTCAGGGGAGTTATTGACCCGGGGAAACCTTTCATAGTCGTTTGACCAAACCAACAATATCGCAGTAACACTCAACTGCAAAGCCTCTGGCCACGCACACACACACACACACACACACACACACACACACACACACACACACACACACACACACACACACACACACACACACACACACACACACACACACACACACACACACACACACACACACACACACACACATACACACACACATACACACACACACACACACACACACACACACACACACACAGACACACACACACACACACACACACTGCGCAGCAATTACCCAATTACAACCTATAGAGAAGGAGAAGGTTCCCTGTTCAATCCACACTCACTCTGTGGGTACCAAAAGCATGATGAATGCATTTATGTTAAGTGATGGACTGACACCAAGCCAGTTGGCACTGACTTCTGGAAAGACACAGTAAACTCATTTTTGTGACATTATTTTTTTTTATCATTCAGATACAAATAGAGTAGTTCAGATATTCTTACTGTGCTCCACGAGAAGCTGTGTAAGCTGAATTTAAATGGGTGTAATCTTAGGATTTTCCACACAATTCCTCCTTAGGGGGATTGTGTGGAAAGCAATGGTGCCACAGTTTGGGAACCGACATAAAAATAAGGCTTTTACACTGGCTCGTTGAATGTACAACCTTGAATGCGCCAAAGAGAGACGTACCCATAGTATAGCTGCTCTGAATCTTCCTCCTCAAGTAGCCAAAAACCCATTAGAGGGTCCTTTCTCCCTCCCATCCCTCCTCCTCTACCCCTTTCTTTCCCTCTAAATATAGCCTTCTTTTACTCCGTCATTTCGACACACACACACACACACACACACACACACACACACACACACACACACACACACACACACACACACACACACACACACACACACACACACCTCGTCCCCCTGGTGGGGGAAGAGGTGTTACAGTGCCCCCGATGCATGCTCATGGAGACGAACTCCTGGTGCAGCCTCACACACACACAAACACACTGCCCGCCTCTCTCCATGAGGAGGAACACCCTGCGGCACTGTTCACGGTGATGCTCTGCGGGGGGCGCTGTAGAAAACAGCGGGCACTCAGGAGCTTGCAGGGCCTCAGGGTTTTCACAGCCACTACAAAGAAGACTATACCGCTTTTTTGAAATATAAATGATGAATTTCAGTTTAAAATAATTCAAAATGATTCATTTTTAGTGCAAAATGAATGAACAAAATTAAACCAAAGTGCAGTTTAAAACACTATTAGACTTAAAGCTGTGATGATCAGTGTATTTTAGATTACCAATGGACCTAATAATGACTATGTGAATGGGGTTACTTGTAGGGAAAATTCCGCAGAGTCTTTCCTTAGCCATCTTTTAGCTCTTGTTTGGGCCCACAATTTAACTGTTTTGGTTCAGTCTTACTGCTCTCATCAGCCTGGTTTCCAGCAGTAGCAGTGAGAGAGCTCTGCTAAACCCTCTGTACGCTACATGCCCAACACCAAAAAGCTTTTGGTTTTCCATTAGCTAAAGTTGGTACCTAGTTCCTTTTTTAGTTCAACCGTGGCTGGGGTTACAAGTGAGATTCAACCCATGCCTCTGCAGGAGAAAGACATTTTTAAAAGTGCTAAGTTACTGCTGGTGAAAAAAACAATATTTCCTGATTTTGCTGCTTCATACTAAAAGCTTTTTGAATAACAAAACAACAAGAGACTTTTATGATGAATAATTTATTGGAAATGATGTGTTTACCCACCATTTTAAAGCCACTCCTCAGGCTCGCCGGCTGAATAGCAACAGAAGATGTTGCGACGTCAGGACATGGACATCTGTAGTGATATATATATTTATATATATTTGTGACTTTGTAAACAAAAAAATACAATTTTGTTGTCTACTGATACATCAACATCAGTATAATAATCTTAAACACAAGATTCACATTAAGTGGTTCTGTGATATTTCCATGGAAATGCAAATACCTGCTGTGCTGTAGTGACGTGCGGAGTCGAGCCGAGCCAGGACCAAGAGTTACAGCTTTAGAGAATGGCCGGTGAACCAAGACCAAACATTTCCTGATTTTGCTGCTTCATAATAAATGCTTTTAAAAAACAAATTAACAAGGAACTTTTATTTTGAGGAGTTCATAGGGAAGAAAACGGGTTTATCCATCATTTTACATCCACTCTAATGAAAGCCATGGATCATCCCGCTGCTTTTAAATGTCTTTCACTCAAGAAAAGCAAGACACAGCTTTAAGCTGGTTGCCCTGTTGTAATGGCGTTGTGAATCACCACCACGCTGGGCATGGCCAGTGTATGGAAAAAGGGCTCCGTATCCGGTCCTCAAGTCTGATGTATCATCCTTTGAAAGAAAGGAAGAAAGAAAGAAAGAAGAAAGCATGCCTTTATTCGTCCTGCGGGGGGAAATTCCCTTTTCACTCTTTTTTTATTGTTGTTTGAACACACACACACACACACACACACACACACACACACACACACACACACACACACACACACACACACACACACGGGCATCACCAGTGTATGGAAAAAGGGCTCCGGATCTTCATGTCTGACGTAACATCCTTTGAAAGAAAGAAAGAAGAAAGCATGCCTTTATTAGTCCCGCGAAGGGAAATCACTTTTGTTTTCTTTGAACACACACACACACACACACACACACACACACGCCTTAAATATGCAAACATGCTCAAGAGCACCTCGACAGTGCCCAGGGGGTGAAATGGCACCTCTCCAGCCACAAGTCCACCCGGCTCTCTTCGTCCATATGGGGACTTGATCCCCCTGTTGCCCCGGCTTGGGCCGGAAATAGTACTTTGAAAGGGTGTTACGTCATGACTTAAAGACCGGATAGCTGTACCTACTGTATATAGCATAATCATTGAGCTTTCAAGGCTCTGGAAAGTGCATTTTCTTACCTTTGGTCAGAGCCAGACCAGCTGTTTCCCCAGTTCCCAGCCTTTGTGCCAAGCTAACCAGCTGCTGGTTGAGACTTCATACTAAACGGACAGACATGAGAGTAATATCGATTGAAAATGTTGAATTATTCCTTTAAAACTAGTTTACAGTTAAGTCTGCAACAATCTGGAACAACAACAGAAAGAAAGAATAACTACAGACTAGTTTTTAAGGGGAAAAAAGCCACTGCAGAAGAAGATAAACACATTTTACAGAAGTATTTTGGGCTGTGCTGTATGGGTACAGCTGTCTGACTATTTTACCCCTAAACATTTGATCATTTAACACCACAGTGGACAAAGGCACATTGGCTTCAAGGCAAAGAACACAAAGTGACTCTCTCTCGCCCATAAAAAATACATAAAGTGATGGGGGGAGTGAGGAAAGGAAGGCAAGAGGGAAAGAAGGTCAATTTTACCTCCTGTCTTTTAACATTACTGCAGTCTGCTGTATCTCTCTCCTGCCCCCCCCCCCCCACACACACACACACACACACATACACACACAGAGAGAGAGAGAGCCTGTCATGCCATAAACCTCTCCGTCCGTCCTCATTCTCTGCATCAATAATGCGATGATTTCCGTAAAGCCTTCCTGTGTGTTTGCTGCGTTCAAGTCTCTCATGACACACTCTTGATCGATTGGTTTTGTGTGTTTCTATCTGCATGCTGCCGCGGGACAAGATGTGAGTGAAGCAAAGGAGAATCTCAGCATGACAGCAGTGTAATGCTGCAGCACAACGGTCACACATAAAGACACAGAGGAGGGGACGTTGGACTATGAGTAGATGCATATGAAAAGGACAAGGCTTTCTGTTTTTATCCACTTCCATTGTCACAATTTTCATGTTTCATCTCTCTCCCTTGCTCTTTTCTTTCTCGCCTGATATCATGTGATGTTCCATTTGTCCCTCTTTAAAATTCATCTGCTTTCATGTTTCCATTTCAGTATTATGCTGAGAAATCTCTGCAGCAGTGTGTGTGTGTGTGTGTGTGTGTATGTTGTGTGTGTGTGTGTGTGTGTGTGTGTGTGTGTGTGTGTGTTTGTGTGGAGGCAGGGGAATATATGCATGTGCGTGTTTTATTTGATGATAGAAATAGTTTGCTGACCGCTGCTTTAAAAAAACAAACATAATCAGATTGCGCTCAGCTGCTCTGTGTGCGTGTGTGTGTGTGTGTGTATGTGTGCGTGCGTGTGTGTGTGTGTGTGTGTGTGTGTGTGTGTGTGTGTGTGTGTGTGTGTGTGTGTGTACAGTGTGTGTGTTTTACATTTTGGTATTAACATGTATGCAAAGTACAATTTGAAATAGATTCAGTTAAATTGATTAAAACAAGACTATACAGCCATGCTAGCAGCTCTGTGAAGCTGTACTTTAAGCTAAACGCTAACGTCAGCTTGCTAACATTCTTGCCTACAAGCAGCTTGCTAACATTCATGCCTACAAGCTGATGTTTAGAAGGCTATGTCCGACATGTTCACCATCTTGGATTAGCATTCTAACATTTGCTGTTTAGCAGTCGACACAAAGTGCAACTGGCTGATGGTAATATCCTTAGTTTTGCATAGTAAAAGTAAGTATAGGCCTTATTTGAGAACTGCAGACGCACGAGCAATCGCAGCTGATATAACTGTCTTTAAGAGGCTGTAGCAGGTTCAGTGAGGAAAGCGAGACTGAAGATAGTGTCATATGAAACCAGAAGACCTAAGGCATCCATATCATGCTAGCCTGTCAGGAAGGGGGCTAAATAACGCTGCAAAAAATTTGACAAGGGAAAAACTGTCTTGGTCATTTTTAAAGGGTTCCCTTGACCTCAAACCTCAAGATATCTGAATGAAAATTGGTTTTATGGGTAGCCACAAGTCTCCCCTTTACAGACATGCCTACTTTATGACAATCACAGGCAGTTTGAGGCAAAACATGAACATGTTTCGCATGCAGAACAAATGAGTTATCTTAGCCTTTTCTAATTTAGGTCTGTCTGTAAATCCGAGACTCTTGTGTGTTCACTAGCCCAATTGTATTCATGTGTGATGATGTTAATCCCCATAGTAGTCATCTCATTGTAGAGAGTGCATTTTTTGACTCTTGACCTCGCTCTTTCAAATGAGCTGTTGTGACCTCAAGGATAATCACAGCCTCATGAAACTTTACGAACACACACTAGAGACCTGAAAACCTTCAGGTGATGGATGGCTTTTTCCAGAAATCTCCAAATGTCAAAAAGTGTTTGATACCAAAATCCTAGAATGGATTTGCTATGGTGTTCCTCGAGGTCTTGATGTCTTAATGTAGTATTTTAGATGGATTTTTGACGATCGAAAATAAATCGGTCAAAAATGGTTACATTCAGCATCAAATCGGTATCAACCCAAAAATGGCTGCAACAACTTTAAGACATAATAGAGCAGGAGAATGGGCTATGTGCCAAGCTCTTATACAATAAAAATGAGCCTAACTAAAGCGAAATGTTTATTAAAGATTCATGATAATAAAACTTGACACAGTGCTGAGCTGAAACACCAGGTTCCCAGCTTTCAGATGATATACACCGCCTCTATGTGACATCTACTGTTGACCTGTTATCTCCCCCTGAATACAGTACCATTACAGTATTCAATGTAAAAATACCTTAGCTCTACCTTTGTGTTTTGTTTTGCTAAAGAAAGGCCCTTTTTATATGTGACATGTTAATATTAATGCATCAATGTGTAAGTAGCATTTCACTGTGTCAGCTACTTGTGGTGGAGCTACCTGAAACCACTGCAGTCAGTCCAGTCCAGTGGTTCCCAAGTGATTGTTTAACAAATTTGTGTTTTGTGAAATGTTAGATCCTTACATCAGGATTGAGCTCAAAGCACAGTTGCACCTGATTACAGTAGGCATACAGCCTCAGAGCCAAGTGTTTATTTTAAGCTTTGAGGGTTTGAGGGTAGTGACATCCATATTGGGTGAACAGTGCAGGACTTGTTGCCTGTCTTTTTAAAACACTAAAGAAGGACAATCACCCAAAACATACAGACAAGGATGTGTTTATGTCCGAATAGTGGAATGTTCACATCTCCTTACCTCAGTCCAACTTAGTATGCGTTTCACTACGGGGAAACCAGACAAATGAACCCCATAGTGACTTTCTTCTTACCTCTGGATTGGTATAAGTTCCCAGAAACATGTCTTTAACTTGGTAGATGTTAAAATATGTTCACAAACCAAAAACTCGGTTTGATCCGGAGACCTTTATTTCAGCTGGAAACGGCTTCCTGCTGGGGTTGATCTCTGTTGAAATCCCAAAGTTGTGACTCAATGAAAGGTATTTTTATTCCAGCAGAAGAGAAGGGGAGGATAGGACGCAGCGATAGAGAGCAACATTTCTGCAAGGACGAATGTGAATGGCATTGTGGAGCACTGCAGCAATCAGGGAGAACAGGGGAACTAAGCAGAAAAAAAGTGCACTGCCTTCTGTTTGCCTGCCTCACCTCAGTGAGCTGTGTGGGTGAAGGTGGAGCAGGTTGACAGGCGGCAAGACGGAGCATTGCTGGGGAGCACAGCAATATGAAGGACCAGTGTATCCAGTCATTAGAGTGTCAGGCATAACAGGACATCCTGATGTGTTGTGTGATGATAACATTGTAATTGTGCTTACAATGAGCTCATAATCTGTCATAATGGTGTAAATGCTTCTCTCTGTCTTTGGTTTGTCCCTCCGCATACTATCATCTTCCATTATCCTGCTCTCATTCTTGTCGTCCCTGAGGTCTTGCTCTGTTCTTAAATCACTCAAGGGACTTAGCTGTGCCACACGCACACACGCACACACACACACACACACACACACACACACACACACACACACACACACACACACACACACACACACACACACACACACACACATACACACACACACACACACACACACACACACACACGGACATGAGTGAATACATCTCCTTTAACATGATACCCTATTCTTTTTTTTACCATGTTCTTTCTATGTTTACAATTTCATCATGCAGCCTGTGTCGATTTGACGAAACAAAAGAAGAAAATAGAGAAAAGTATCGAAGGAAAAAAGAAAGGATAATGACACAAAGAAAGTACCGTAGGATGGAAAGAAAACGAAGGACAGAAGGAATGAAGTAAAAGGAAGCCAGCTAGTTAATGCACCCCCAGGCATTTCTTTACATCAGTGTATGATGCAGTTGATGCAGTATTAAGTGTACCAGAAAAATCAGGAAGAAAAAAAGCCTATGAATTCACTTCCTCTTCTCTCACTAATGCAAATCACCTGTGTCCTCCAGAAACCTCGGAGCAGTTTGCTTTTTGATGCTGTGGCAGACATCTTCCTCCATTTGTAGAGAACCCTTCTTGACCGTGAGGCTAAATCCTCCATTATTTACTTACCTCTGTGTATTTCTGTCTCATGCGAAAGGAAAGGACATCTTTCATTATGTTTTTGGAACATCTTCCAAATATCTGTGGGGAAGATTTTGTAGATCAGCCCCCATTTGTTTGTCCACACGCGATATTTCAGACATATTTCTGATACATAGATACAAAGCCTAAAGATACTGCAGGGACTTTATGGGGACCTTTTTAGAAACTTTGCCTTATTTTATTATGTTGTAACCAGAGTCTCAATTTATTTCCTGGAACACAAGAAGTCCCTACAGTGGGCGCAGTACTTTCCAATGGCCAAGGATGTTGTTAAGGTGGAGTGTGCTGTGGTGTGCTTTGCTCAGTGGTCGAACACAAACCTCAGGTTGCTACACTTTGTGTACATCTTCATTCACACAGCGAACAAAGATCAACAGAGATGCCCGGCCATCCAACAAAGACCTTCAAACTTAAGACATTTCATCATTGATTTACTTCCTCTTCTGTTTCCCAGTGACCACAGTCATTATTAAGACGACCGCAGGAGGTTGCTTACAGTATCAGGAAAATGTAAAAATAGTTTTTGAACAAACAACTAATTTGCTACTTTCATCTCCGTAACCTTCCAAAATGGACACCCTGACAAGTGCGTC
Organism: Echiichthys vipera; assembly: GCF_963691815.1. Taxonomy (NCBI): domain Eukaryota; kingdom Metazoa; phylum Chordata; class Actinopteri; order Perciformes; family Trachinidae; genus Echiichthys; species Echiichthys vipera. The sequence goes on along the minus strand of NC_139842.1, from coordinate 4,899,520 downwards.
CACACACTTTTTCACTGTTTCTCGTCTGAAGCTCTATTTTTTTTTGGTCTTCACAAAATTACTTTTACTGTCATTCATATGTACAAATGAGTGTAACAGCATTAAAGGACTACTTCACCTTCAAAATGATTGTAGTTGTATATCAATTTCTCACCAAGTGTTGCCATGAATTCATGAAGGAAACATTTTCTCGTCCATGTGTGATTAAAGAATTCTTGATGCACCGAAGCAAAAAGCGGGCAAGTTTGACGGAAGCAAAATTTTCTGTCAAAACATCTGACGAACCCTCGCAACTCAACTCGGGTTTCTATTCCAGGTCTCATTTATGGGGTCGTTACTGGTCAGAGGACCTTGCACAAGTGCACTACTTTTGATAAAGTTTTGCTCTTGGCCGTCATTTCCCTCAATGCGTCAAGACTTTTCTCTGGTTTTTTATTCTCGGTTCACCACAGAGACATGCGGACAACATTACTCTCAGGCCATTGAGGAGAGACTGTCTAAAAGCACGCACCCATTTTTAAGGCTAAATGTGTCTTGCCTCTCTACATTACAGCAGGATGTTTTGCCCTGCCTCCTCAGTATGGCTGTTCAGAACATCTTGACTTAAACTGTAGTTGAACAACAAGTCATACAGCGTAGTGCATTTTGAGTGTAGACCAGCTTTCGCTCCGCAGAAATAAACAAAAGCAGTAGGATTCGTCCTCTGTGAGTACATGTATCAAATTTCATGACAATTCATCAAAAAGTTGAGATATTTTTGGTCTGGAACAAAGTGGCTGACCGACCAACTGACATTGCCATCGTGCACCTCACCACGAGACCGCAAAAGGACAAAGGATGGCTCACACTAACAAGAGCAAGAGAAATAGAAGGAGGCATAAAGGAAAACGTGGGGAGATATAGAAAAAAAGACAGTGTGATGGAGAGACACCCGAACATATTCCCTGATGCGTCTTGGTATAGCTGATGAAATACGGAAGTAATCGTCATATTGCACGTGCTGAATGGAAAAAACCTTTAAGCTCCGGAAAATCACCTCGTAAAACATACAGTGATGACTTCTCTGTAGCTTGTGACGCGTGTGTAAAGTCTGTTTTCCATCCATTGCTTCTCCATTCACCCTTGGAGCACAACCAGCTGTTGGTCCTTTGCAGTCATCTGTAGATGTGTGTTTCTTGTACCTGCTGCAGTTCTCTCTTTGCTGAAGGGGACTATCAACACAAAAAGAAAATAAAGAGACTTCTTCAATATTAGTCTCACTCCTGTAATTTCACTATCATTCACGTACACACATCACGTAATTTGACTGCCTCTGTTTTTCACCAGCTAAGGACGCTCCCACTGATATACCAACACACACAGACACACATGGAAAGATAGGAGATCAATATATGACCTTAGCAGAGTGCTCTCCTCAGCTCATGACCTCATCTAACCGGCCAGTTAAAACATCAATACAGGGCAGGGAGGTGGAGCCAAGCTGTCAATCATTATAGTAGTCAGTGGGAGGCTTCATTCAGTCATTCAGTCCCAGTTCAATCTGTCTTGCAGGGGAGGTAATACAACTAAATATGAAAATTGCAGCATAAAGAGTCCTTAAATGACAGGTCTGTTATAGTAGTAGCTTCCAAGTATAGTTCCTTATGTATTCAAATCCAAATAATCACATTTTGGTTGAAATAAGTATGGCGTATGAGTACACAACCTAAAACTGCTAAATTCGAGTTCACTATAATTGTGTTTTCTATGATTTCACTTAATAAATAAATTGACTGGTGGATTGTCTGATAAAAAGTGCCACAGTGCCTTTTTCCAAAGCCCTTGTAAAAATCTTTCCCACATAACCTGACGTAGGTTTCTGTATGATAATGTTGCCACATATATCCTTATCCATGGTCATTGTTCAGTACAGTACTGTAACTTAGATGGCGGTCAGCACAACCCCAGGTTCAAAGGCACAGGACAACCGGCACAGGAGCTAAGCAATGTACTGCTGTGGATGCCACGATGGTCACACAATTACCTAAAATAACCATCCAAACAAACTAAGCGGTAGGCCAGAAAATCACATGTTCTGCAAGGTAAAATGATGCTTTTGTCAAAGGAGTATGGTGGCTTTGAAGGAAGCGATATGTACTGCTGTGGATGGGGGTATCAGCAAAACACATTTTAGCCACCTAAAAAAAATAGTCAATGGTGTAAGCTATATTTTTACCACTTAACCTTGCCATCAGACAGTCCTGTCCGACGGGGAATTGAAGCCGTTAATTGCTCTCTTCAAAGCCACCAGACAGCAATTACAAATACAGTAATAATAGAACAGGAAATTTGAAGCTACAGCTGCCCAATGTTGCATTTACAGCAGTAAAGTTATTATGCTTGACTTCTGTGCTTTTATTTCCAAATTTAGAACAGCTAACATTGACTCAGCTAGTGCTAGCTTCACATCATTTGTAACCTTATTGATTAGCTTACTGTGATAACGTATGTCACTGCTTTTTGTAAAAGGTGAGTGGTCGTTTGTATTTGCAAAACCCATAAAAAAACATAGAGTTGGCCTTTATACAAATATATATATTCATTTTTCCTTTGCTTTTGTTTATGAACAAATACCCGGAAACTAGACATGCCCTCAGCTGTACTCTGTATTTAGGGCTATTTAGCAAATGTTAGCATAAAAAAGTGTGATGACAACAAGGAGCAGTTTTTTACAATTAAACAGTAAAGTTGTGATATCCTGAGGGACAGTCTCATGAACTTTTGCCTGACACTGTAGTTGTTTTTTTTGGCCTGAAGGCTCATTTATGCTCCCATTTTGTGCTTAAATAGAGACGTACATAATCAACATTCTTCTGCTCACTGCCCTCGTGCTTTTATGTGTCTCATACGTAGGAATGGATGTTGAGCAAAACATCCTCTAGAGGGTGTTTCTTATATTCAAAAGTTTCTCCAATAAAGTTTGGAAAAAAAAGTTTATGACAACAACAACGACAATGGAGAGGATGGCGATCCTGCGTCTATTGAGAAGGAAGCAAAATGGCAGGCAGCGTTGTACACGGCGGAGGTCTGTGAGACCACTTACATCCAGGAGTGTGGACGGAGGATTCCAGCTATTGGTTTTACAGATGAGGGAAATTGATGATGAACGTCACCTTAAGTATTTCAGAATGTCCGTCGGGGCTTTTGATGACTTGCTCGCTCCTGATATTCACAACACTTTTTTGTGTACAATGCTCGACACTGCCCAACGATTTCCGGTGTTACTGCAACGTTTGGTCCGTATCGGCATGTATCCGTATGCTTGCAGGATACGTGCAGAAATATGGACAAAACATATGCAGAGTACGGACAGAATGCTCCGTCCGTATCCGTATGCGTATCTAACGCAGAGCAAAAGTGAGCCTTTAAGCTGCAGCTCCAATGAGCAGGAAGTTGTTCACTGACCTGCTCTCAATGCATTAATGATGAGCTTTAAGATTGTTGTGTTGCTATATGGCTCTGCTACCAATATCTAGTGATGGAAAGATAAAAAGATGTGACAACCGAGTGACAAAAAAATCATGAATATCAGATGAATTTTGGAACAATCTCTTTGTGATTCTGTTTGTTGTGGTTTTGAAGCAGTAATTAAGAATTGTAAACTGTGGCGATGTTCTGTATGAATGGAAACCACAGTCACAGAAAGTGTCAGACAGCGCCCCTACTGGCCTGCAGTATCCCCCTGGTATGTGTGTTATTCACTTTCTGGCAGCAGCTACTTTTGGCCCTCACTCTGAGCTTTGGCAGCCTGGGGCACTATTTGGCAGAGCTGAGTCCTTTCTACTTAATGTATTGGAGCTACCTCTGCACCTAGCGAAGCACTGCAGCAATCTGCGGCCTGCAGCAGTGCTACAGCAGAGCAGGGGAGGATGGAGGGAGAGAATACGTCTCATTTTTCAGGTTTTTCTTTGGGGTTTCCTGCTTTTCATCATTCTTTTGGGCTGAGTTTTCACTTTGTTTCTTGATTCGTATTTATTCTTCTATGGATTCCTCTTCTCAAAATGTCCTTTTTATCCATCATACAAGTACACACACTTAAAATCTACTGGAACAAAGCCCTTTTTGGCTTATTAAACCAGTCGAATGGACTCAACCTAGATGCGCACACACACACACTTCGATGCAGCAGTTTCGCAGTGTGGCTCGGGGGTGTTTTAGTACTGTAGCCGGTGTACGGATGGGTGGCTCTCTCAGTGCCAGAGTCCTGTTGCTTTGTGTCAGCACCTCTTCTCCTCCTGCTGCCTTTCTTCCATTGTTTTACCTTAGGTATGTGTTGGTTCGTATCATTATAGTGCAGTAGCAGTAGAGAGCTTAAGGCATTACATTATCCCGTCTGCGCTCGCTCCATGCGTCCTGCTCACTTTTCCTCTGTCAGTTCTTTTCAAGCACAAACTGCCTTGCTTAAGAGATTAAATTAGCCAGGAAAATACGTCTTTCCCCCTCTAAGTGAGCTCCGGTGTTAGCTAGTTATTCTCCTAGCGTACACCACGTGGGCATACTGCAGCGCAGCGTAAAGAAGACCCGACCTCTGCCTGAGTGGCTGTATTAACGACAAATGGAGATGTGTTGTGATTGATGCGATTTAATCTATCAATTTATAATTAAAAGACATCAACGTTCTTTTGTTTTTCATCCAAAAGAGTCCCATCGATCCTCTTCCCTCCACCACCTCCACCCTAGTTGCTGATTCAGTGCAGTCCAGCTTTGCTTACGCATACGTCTGGTGAAGGCCGGATGGTAATTACTATCAAAGTGCTTTGGGAGGTTTATGCAAGGCTGAGGCTGGTTGGCTGTAGTAGGCTGGTCCGTCTGTCTCTCTGAGGAGGGAGGGAAGAAGGTAAGGAAGAGTGGGCATTAATGAGAGGAAGGACCGAGGTAAGGTGAGCTTTAGCCAAAAGGGCAATTTCTTGCAACATTGTGCATAAATATGTTTAGAATTTATATCAGAATTTACTACAATATAAAAGTGCCTTAATACCCATAACTTATTAAAGTGGTTATGAAATAGGTAGGAAAGAGATACTCTATAATTATAAAATATAAAACCGTATTATACCTTATTATAGTATACAGTCAATCTTTATAGTTGTCTTAAATGAGTAATTCAACATTTTGAGAAATACACTTTGTTTCCAAGAATGAGAGGAGAAGATGGAGACCAGTGTCACGTCTCTGTGTTCAGTACAGCACTGGGGCTGGTTTCACAAAGATAGACTTTGACTTTGGCTTAGATAGTCTAAGGGCGCACTCACACTGTCCTTCGGCACCGCGCCCCGGGCTTTAGGGTACTTGTCCCCCCCTCCCTCTCCCTCCGCGCCCCAGGCCCGTTTGTACTCACACTACCTGGGCCTTGCGCAAATGCTTCTTGCAGTCCATACGTCATCATGCCGTAACAAGTCAAAAGCATTGATTGACGTCATCGCGATGCGTCGCTTCGTTTACAAATCTTTCCATAGACCTCAGTGTTTTTGTGCGTCTTGTCGACTGTTTTTGAATATTTTCATCGACTAAATCTGTAAACACTCCACCTCGGCATCACACCAACGTGAAGCTTTCGCCGCCTTTGTTGTTGTTGTTCAATGCCCGTGCATGGTCCCTCCTTCTATTTTCTATGTCCGAACAGGCGCACATGAAATGACGTCAGAACCGTCGTAGGCCTCGTGCTCGTGCTCGTACACGTGCGCACGCTCGTGCTTGTACATGTGCAAACCCGCTCTACAAAAGCCCACCTCTCTCAGGCGGGCCGTGGACGGCCAGCTGGCCGCAGTTATGCGCGGAGCGGTTGCACTCACACTGGTCAAACGCACTAGGCTTGACCCGAAAAACCTGTTTTGGCCCGGTGCAGAAGGACAGCGTGAGTGCGCCCTAACTGCTACTCAGACTTTAGATAAAACATCTAAATCCACCTGAATACCATGGCTCTTTGTCCACAGTTAGCCTGGTGCAGAGTGGCTAACTTTTTAGATGTAAATAATCTAAAATGTCCAGAGTATTTTAAAGGCAAAATGACTGTAAGACCAGTCCAACTAAAGACCTGTCTAAGATTTCTTTGTGAAACCGGCCCTTGAAGTCAGGATGTGGTAAGGTTAACCACATCCTGCTTAGGGTTAAGACCGAAACAGGGGGACACAAACTAAAGTTGACTTATTAACAAATGTTTAATCACTTAAATGGAGAATCATACTTACTGAAAAAAAGACAAACTTTCAGAAGATTCCCGTGTAAGTGTCATAAACTGTATAAATGGAATGGAGCAGCATGGGTTTAGTGAAAACTAACATTTCTGTCTACTAAAACACAAATATATTTTGTCTACAGAAAGGACCAAAGCGGGCCTTTGTCCAGGCCTCTGGACAAAAACCGTTCCTAATGTTATGTACTACAACTCCAAAATATAGTCACACCCACGTCTTGTCTTGCAGCAGAGCCATTGTGGGATCTATTGAATCCAGTTGGGTCCTCTAGGACAAAAGTAAACTGCGTTTGGTTAAACCTAAATTTAGTGAGGAATATGCACTACGTATATTTTAACACAGCACCTGTGGCAGATATTACTTAAAGCTAACGACATTGTACCCTGTACTCCACAGGACAAGAAAGGACCTTGAGATCTCTATAATTTCAGTCTTTCTCATGCTTTATTTGTCGAGAATCAAAAACAAATTTGCAATAAATCACACATAATGAATTTTTGTGTCCTTCAGACTGAGGGTCTACGGCCCTGGGACAGTTACCAGTCAATGGCCACACTCAAAAGGCTGAATGAAAAGCCTGCAGTCATAAGCCCCTTTGACACAGCCTTTTCGTTGCGGGGCTGTTGCACCTTTATTTCGCCCCACCTTCTGCGTGAGAGGTAGAGTAGCGTAAAGGCAGAGACGGAATGAGGAGACAGATCTGTTGCGCTTCTGAGCCGACAGTGGAGGCAGTCACAGAGCCGCATCAGCATCGAGCCAACGTCAACATGGGAATGGAACAGCTGGCAGGGCAGAAAAACACACAATAGTGATGCACGACTCATTCCACAGTTAAATAGTGACGACGCAGCGTTCAGAGTGGCTTCGGTTGTTAATAACTTACAGATGCATTGCTTACAATAGTTCATCATCTTTCTCCACCTCTTGTTTTCGGCGGGACGCCACGATGCTGCAGTCCGTCTCTGTCTTTCTATCTACTCACAGTTGTGCTACTGTAATATATAATGTTTGTTGGTCAGACTGGCGGTGAGTGGTTGACTGATGGTGCAGATCAGCTCACACACATCAGACGCTGACGCCTCTTCTGCTTCTGGAATTCTGTGTAAAATCACACCTGGAGCGGCTTTACGTCGCCGCGCCTGGCTAATTGATTAACAAAAGGTGGCGTTTCTTTGTTGTGATACGGTTTCAGAATCTCTGTGTGAAAAGAGCTCGTCTCTTTCCAAGAACTTGTTGCCTTTTACATGTCCGTGTGGCACTTGCGGACAGCGTGTTTGTGAAATCATTCATGGCGTTGCCCTCAATTATGCACAGAGAGAGAGAAATGACAGATGATGTCTGCACCAAAACTGTCAGATGAACATTATACTTAAAAAGCTCCTGTATTTTTATCCATTATATTTTTTCACTGCAGTATTGTCAGACCTTTGTGCTTGTTTGTGTTGAAGTTGATCTTTGACACCTCCTGCATGTGGCCATCTGTCGGCAACAGGGAGAGAGGATGAGAAAGCAAGCAGGTTGGGGGGGTGCGGAAAACCATGAGCTGCAGTAAAATGAAGGCAGCCAGACAAACAACGAGATAAAGAGCAAGAGATAAATGAGTATAAACAAGGGAACTGAAGTGGGACAAGAGGGGAAATCCACAGAGGGAGGTATGCTGAGACATCACATCTACCGTAGCACACAAAGATGCAGTGCACCACTTCCTACTGTCTGAAACTACACACAGCGACAGGACCACATACAGGCTGTCTCTCCCCTCTAACTCTACTGCTATGTCTTTTATCCGTCACTCTCTCACGTACACACACATGATCACACAGCCTGACCAGTTAGCTTCTTACTGACTTGGCAGAACTCACACAGGGATCCCAGCCAACATACTGCTGTATCCTCCTCCTGGGGAGTAAACAGTACATTATGCAAATCTTCAGCCAGGCTATTTGTAGTGAAGTCACCTTTACAAGGGACACTTTGTGTGTGTGTGTGTGTGTGTGTGTGTGTGTGTGTTTTCTGCAGTGAAAGAGAGGGTATGCCGACTGCTGCGTCACTGCTACAGGAGAGAAAATATGATGTAATTCATGAAGTATCACTTGGTATAATCTTTCAGCTGCAGTGGCATTTTTAACCAAAAGCTGTGGTCTAAGTGTGTACACATTATAATTATACAGTTAGGATTAGAAAAATGAATAACTTTTATATTACTGTTCTTTGTGCTGGGTGATTTCCAAATTGGACATTAGTGTCCAGCAGATTAAGGAATATTCTCATTTTCAACAAGTCCTCCAAATGAAACAACACCATGCATCATTTGTAGCTGCCCAGCCACCAGAGGACAATGTTGGCATTTTACGTTTCTGCAAACCACAGAAATGCTGATATGAAACACTGGTGTCAAAATTACACACTCAGATCAGTCACTTGAAATAGTATACAAAGCCCCATTTTAGTCTTAGACAGAGATAGAGTAGGGGTGGATGGTTGGGGTCATACACACATCGGACTTTCACCCCAGAGACTGCGGTTTGTGTCCTGTTCATGTCCCAATTGAAAGTGAAATGTAAGTCATGAACAAATGTACTTTTTGTTTGAATTGACATCGATAACCTCATGTTAAAAACTGTGGTGCGCTACATCCCAGTGCATCAAAAAAGTGACGTAACAAAGCGCCGGTGCAGTTGTGACGGGAAGGGAATGACAGTTGTTGGTTGTTGAGAAACATTGAGATTCAACAAGACTGGGGTTTGCAGAACAATATAATAGCAACATTTTCATTTTTTTAAATGTTTTACATTTGTAACTCCCAATCTTTTTTGATTTTTTGAACAATCATAACTGTTTTCCTGTCTCACACCACTACGGCTTATGTTTGGTTGGGTTAAGGAGGAGAAATCACTTGGTTTAATGGAGCCTTCACGTCCTATGGAAAATTGGTAAATACCAAAATCCAATGTGAAAATTGCACATGAATAACAACTCGTTGTAATTTCCACTGGAAAACTCATAGAATATTTTGATACACGAGTTGCAGAGATGAGTTAACCCTTGAACTTTTCAACATGGCGGAGCGCAACGCAAGAGTCTACTTTATTACAACAAGACTGTTTTTGAGCTGGTGGGGAAGATTATGTGCTTCAGATAAGGGTAGACCCAGCTTATGTAGCTAAAACAGAAATATTAGCTATCTCTTTTGTCCTTTAAAAATCTTCTATTTATGATCTATAAAAAATACAGTTTATTATTTACCGTTTGTGTTTTGATAAATCCTGTTTTTTGCTGTAGCTGATGAATTAGGCAGTTTAAAATGGTTTTCCCCAAGTAACAGATCAGGATCTGTGGGTCCACCATGTTTCATTTAACTACGACAATAAACGCACTTGAACACAACGCACTGGTAATTTCCAGTTTACAAGTGGAGAGGACCATCTTTTCTATCGCACGTGAAGGCAGCATAACAACACTAGCCTTCGAGTTTAGAGATCTGCAGTCTAGCTAGCTAATGGGCATACAGTCCACAATTTAGGTTAGCTTCCCGACATTCAGACTCAGAGGACACCAATTACAGTGTCAGTAAAGGCAGAACAGAGCTGTGGAGGAGAAGACAGCTGGAGGCAGAGTGTGGGGCAGAGAAACATCCAGAAACCCAGAAACCCAGAAACCCAGAAACGGACCCCTTCCTTGTGAACTTGCTGGGTAGCCCTGCGCGTCAAACTGTGATGCTCCATTATGGTCAATGTTTTAAACACAGGGAACACAGAACGTTGTGAGTTCGAACAAAACAGTCTAGGCAACAAAACCACTTGGTTAATGTTAGGAAAAGAGCGTGGGAGGGGTTAAAATAAGTGTATTTGTAATGGGACCCACGGGACACGAGCCACAGTCTTCTAGGTAAAAGTCCTGTGTTTGTCTCTCTTACTTCTGCAGCTCTTCTTCTGAGCATCTACTATTGCTGTGGATGGGTTTATAGTTGATAGCCCAGTGCTTTTCGGAGAGATGCTCAATGGTGCCTAGGAAATGATATCGGGCTGTTCAACCATGTCTCCTAGAGAATATAGGATGTGAACCCGATTCTCTGGAGTCAAAGACCTTCAATTCAAATTTTAATTTGGCAGCACAAGTTTGTAGTATATAAATATAATTTGTAGGAGACAGCTTTCTGTACTTCAGCTGTTTTTTTTTTTTGCCTCACTGTAAATCCACCAGTTTGAGGTCACAGGTCATTTGTCTTTTAGTGTAGGTACCACATCTTACTCTTTCTGTAATTTTGTTAGTAGCCTTTCCTCCTCATTTCTTTCTCTCCCGCTCTCCACTGACATATAGGTCAGTGTGGGATCAGTGTGATGAGTTTGGGCACAGATTACGAGCCTGGCCAGGCTAAATGACTCTAATTAGAAGCTTTTGATCCTCTGTCCCAAGCTGAGAGTCATTTTTTTTCTTGCCTCAATCTTTTTCTTGCAATTACCGTCTTCTTTGTTTGCTTTTTGTTTCTTTCGTTCCCTCTATCATCCCTCTCTTTCTTCACATCTCTTGCTGACTTGCACACTCACTTTTTGCTTTTTCTCTTCATCTCTTCATCTCTTCTCTCTCTCAGTATTGACATTATTAGCTAAGTACTTAGGTGATGAGTAGTTTCTGAGTCACCGGATAATGTTTTAGTGTTATTCCTTCCTATATGCTAACACAAGCAAACCTGCGTAAGACCACTTAAATGCTTTTAACAAGCTTTTCTTTTTGGTACAGTTTAGGTAATGCAGTAACTGGACAGTTACATGTCAGCAAAACGTTTAAGTATATATCTGCATTAACTGACTTTTGGACACTAAGGGTCAGAAAAGCTGAGAGACATACATTGGATCACCATCTGCAATTATAGCTATTACGTTAGCGTAGGCCTATTTAAATATCTTGCAGGTGTAGAGCAACATTGTCTTTACATTGGTTTCCACCATCCCCTCAAATAAGTCCAATATTCATATTTATTTAGCATTAGCTTGGTCTTCACCAACCCCTGAAAAAAAATATTTGCCTCTTTAGCCGCTAACTGTTCCACCACATCCAACAGCTAGCTAACTTTGTCCGCTGTTTTGTGCTGCCAAGGTATTTTATTGACCATATTGAAGTAAAAATCACAAATGTCAGACATATATTACCTGATAAACTCAACCAATTGTGTATTTACATCCAACAGAGACGGCGCAATATTAGAAAATAGCATGTTTCTGTTCTACTGACGAATGAATGCAAGTTCAATATTCACTACTTTAATACTACTCCTGAGAAAAATATCTGGTAACCTATAACAGATATCTGATAGCCATGTTCCACTGTGTTCACCAGCTAATTGCTAACTTTGTCTGCGCGGTGTTTGGTGCTAGGCAGTTTTCCCACTGAAAATAGCTGCCTTTTAAAACTGGAAGCGTATGTGAGAAGCACAAACAGACAAAAATCTAAAGGTGGCTAAAAAGATACCTGAAGAGGAACTGCAGAGTTGGGTAATTATTGTCTGGGATTGTCACTAGTAGCGATCCCTTTCATATTACATACGCAAAGAACGGAGAATTGAGAAGGGAACGGAAACAAGGATTACATAAGGAGAGATCTAACAATAACAAAAGATGACAGAAAGGGAAGAATACATATGAAGGAGAAAGGTATAAAAAGAGTGACAGAAATAGAGGAGAAAATAGCAGAGGCAGGAGGGAGAGTAGTCAGTGATGAAGAAGATTAAGAAAGAAAGCTAAAGAAAGAGAGGAGATTGTCCAGGGGAGGAGGTAAGGGAAGAGATTTAGGTCATTCTGACTGACAGGAGCAAGAGAATGTGATGAGGATGGAGCAGGAAGGTATGAAGGAATGTAGGGAGACCGTAGAAGAGGAAGGTTATGTGTAGACGTAGATGTGATGAGTGTTTTATTTATTTACTCACTTCAAACTAAAATAAAATATTGATTAATGAATTAAATGTTGTTACCAAAAAGCTAACATTTTTTAAATAAATACTGTAATGTAACATTACAGTTCGTGTTCGGTATGACTTGGATGTCATGTACTGCCTACGTCACTGTTTGGCTTCTTCGCCGTGGGGGGGGGGGGGGGGGGGGCACAAGCTCTGGGGATATTTAGTCCGTTGTCAGGAAAGCAAACAAAACGTCTCACACTTTGCTACTAATGCTGTGTTCCAGTTGAACTCCAAACTCCGAATTTCCAAGTTCCCAGTTGGAGATCTCTTGGAACGCTGACCTTACAATCCAAAATGGCGGCGCTTGGTATCAAGAGTAGTTAAAGCTACGGGATTACACAGTTTATTCTCACTTCTGTCTTATTTGTGTCTCATTAAATAATTATACACACAGTACTGTCCATCTTTCATCAGTGGATATGTTGCTACAGTGTTTCTAAGCACAAATACATTATAATACATTGTTACCAGCTGGTATTGCTCGCAATTTCTAACCTGGCTAATCCGTTTAAATGTTGTGGTTTCCCAACTTTGTAACTGTAAGACAGTTGACTCAGGTGGGACGTCATTCCCGTTTCTGATTTCTAAGGTAAATGGAATTCGTAGAAGCGAGATAGAAGCTAACATTAGCTCGTCACCATGAAAACTACTAGCCTATACAAGAGAGGTAAATACTGAGTGTTAGAATGGCTACGACAAAATGCTGACCATGAATAGTATTAAAAATGTTTGTTCTTTGTTGTCATGATAATGTTGAGGATTATAAAATTAAGAGCCACAACGGTAGCTAAAGCTCTCATATCAACCAGTTAAACAATCACATTATTTTACCAGCCAACTGTAATGCCAAATGATGGCTGGTTATCTGCCAAAGTGTCTGGCAGAGCAGACAGAAAAACAAATAAACAGTATTTACGCAGGGTTTGGCTAGTAGAAGGTGTCTCCTACTGAAAGATCTTGTATTCCGACTGTCATCCGACAACAGAAATAAAAAGCTAATGCACTGTGCGCCACTGGAAACACATGTTCGGCTCCTCATTTAATCTTAAAGCAGTGTATTTTTTCACAGCTGTTGTATGCTCGCTTCTGATGCTCTGCACTCTCAGTGGGTTTTTGGTAAGCTTGTGAATCTTTTGAGCTTGAAAGAAAATCATTTCAATCACTATTTTATGTCAAAGCATAGAGTAGTAAGTGGTAAATACTAATAACAAATACTTAATTCACTAGATTAACCAAAAATAGGCATATCTGATTATCTGTAAACAGTTTACCAACTTATTATCCAGAACATTTGCAATATCACAAATACAGGTATACTGTATATATTTATACCGCAGTATACATTCACATATACAATGATGATACAATAATCATTAACTTCTTCTCAGATCATAACTCTAAGGGTTGCAGAGGTAACTCCTGTGCGTCAATCAACTGCAAATAATGCCAAAGTTAAATTATGCAGAGGGTGAGCAATACTGCAGCATGGTCTACGACCAAAAATGGCCCGAGATGTTCAGCATCCTGTTAAAGAAACAGCTCACCGAGGCGGATTGTGAAGTCAAACGAGGGGATGTTTATGCAGTGTATCTTCTATCTGCTTTTAATAATTCCCCAACACCCTAAAATGCTCAAGAACGTGTACGTGTGTGTGCATGTGTGTTTGTGTGTATCCAGGGCAGCTCTAGATAGCAGTGTTAAATTAGACCATGATAATAAGCTGTGGGACTTGATGTGTTCCCTGAGGATTAGAGGAAGACTTCATCTGTCTGTCTTCATCCCTGACCTGACACACACACACACGCACACACAGACACACACACACACACACACACACACACACACACACACACACACACACACACACACACACACACACACACACACACACACACACACACACACACTGACAAACATTTAGACTCATACTTGAGAGCATAGTTACAAATGTTTATACTTGACTTGTTTTAAATCTTCTTAAGTGGGATTTGGGTGTAACTACAGTGTAATTAATAACATTAATGATGGAACAGAGCCGTCATTAATTTTATTAGTAACACTCGTGCTTTTCCAGCTATGACAATGTGTCCAATTTATTGGGTCAATTCTCACTGTACAGCACATACTCCCATTTGGCCCAATTATTCAACAACATGCTGTGACATTTCACAGCTATGCAGATAACACACAATTGTATTTATTGGCAGCAGCCAACAACCCAAACAACCTACAATGAGTATGTCATGTTTGGATATACTGAATTCAACCACTTAATTCATTCAGGTATGCTAATATAATTCAGGTTTTAGAAGCATTATTTGGACATGTATACAGCACATTTGGGAATATGAGTCTTAATTGGGTTTTGTATCACAGTTTGCAACAGTTTACGGCCTCGTCCATTATGGCATATGGTCAGCTCTGTGCGTAGCTAGCCAACTAGCCAAGGAATGAAAAGGAGAGGCCGTGTTCGCACAGTGCAACATGTCCACCTTTTAACGTATTTTACATAGCTGTAAACGGGAATATTGATTGGCTTAGTAGGAATATTTTCTTATTTGGAACAAATACATGTGTTCATGTAAAAGTAGTCATGCTGAACAGACTGCTTATAGTGTATACAGTTTAAGCCTTCAAGCTAAAAGCCTGGGTATCTTTATAGATCACAAGTTGAGCTTACGCAAGCACGTTGACTGTGTCACTGAGATCACATTTATTAACCTAAGAAATATAACCCCCCTCCAAACACACACACACACACACACACACACACACACACACACACACACACACACCCACACACACACACACACAAACACATAGAATACTGCCGCTGCCAGAGTCTTAACCAAAACAAGTAAAGAGAACAGAAAACATCTTTACTGGCTGCCTGAATCAATCAGCACCCACTTAGTTGACTGTCTATCTTTACTACTTAGCTGCAGCCTCGGGTCGTCAAATACTACAGCATTAAATGTACCAACAGTTAAGACAAAGAAGAATGGAGAGCCCTTTCTTTTTCTGGACATAAACTGTAGATGAGCCTGCACATTGATGTTTATATTAACAATATGATTTCTTTTTAATCTTTATTTTAAGTAGTGTAATGTTGAAATACAGGGGTATTTAATTCAAATGTTGTATTCTCTACTCTCCTTTATTTTATTCTAAAGACTCTGAGAAGTGACTGTGTCCAGACAAAAAAATAGCTATTTGTCATCTTTACATTTTTGAATGAATTGATCTAATGAGTAATGTGTTCAGTGAACTTTAGAGGTGCTGGTAGGTTTATTTTGTTATCTTTTGACAGAGGCACGATAGCTGTTTCTTTCATTTCCAGTCTTTCTTCATGCTAAGCTAAGCTAACCAGCTGTTGGCTGTATCTATATGTTACCCATACAGATGTGAAAAGGATATCAATTGTCTCAGCTAGCTCTCTGAAATAAAGTAAATAAGTTGTTTAACTAAAGTTGCTCAGTAGTGCCTGGTAGAAAATGGTGCTTGGTAGTTTTGGTTTCTTGGTTCAGCAAAATGTACTGTTTTGGTTCCGTCTCTGCGCTGTCATCAAGCAGAAGGCTGCTGTTTTCAGGCATTTGTTTTGTTAGTGTTAATGCTGCAAAAGCATCAGTTATATGAGAATTGAAGACTCTTCTTCGTTGAAAGGAAAACGAAGAACTGAAGGCTTTTCTCAATGGAAAATATGGTTTTGCTCCTCTCTAGACTGACTTTGGCAAGAGTTTGATTTACCAACTTAAGGATCTGATTGGTTGAAGTAAGCCTATCCACAATAGACGGGCAGGTTACAGCCTTCCAGGTAAAGAGTTTCCAATGACAAGTATTCTGATGGGTCTGTGTAACAAAACATCTGGTGCATCAGGCTTTTGTAACCTGAGAACCAAAAAAAGCTCTTCTTAGGCAATTTTAGCCGTATCAACGTTATAAGGACGTAAAACGTCAAGTTAGTGTTCTACTGCATGTTTTATTCATAAATATGTATCCCTGCTTCCCCCACCATATCAACACTGTCTTCGATCAGATGTGAGATGGGATGCGTATCTGATCGACCTTTCCTCCAAAATTTCAGAAAATGCTAAATCTGTACTGACAGTGAAACATTGATGCGGTCAGGCAGTATCTAGGCAGCTCAGTATCTGCAAGATTGTGAGGCAGTACATTGGGGAGAACCGACAACCGGGCTGAAAGGGAGGAAAGGGGTTTAGAAGACGAGCCTAAATTATGTTAGCAATCCTTGAGATTTGCGTACGTGTGAATGAACATTGACATTTATCCCAGCATTTAAAGAGACGACTGCTACTCCACACACGCTAGGAGAACCCCAACACATCCAGCCAGCTCACTGCATAGAGCACGGGGAAGAGAGAGGCAAAGGAAGGTGGGGGGAGAGAGAGAGAGAGAGGGAAAGAAATGGGAGCACAAGGAATAGTATGGGGCAGGGGGATGCTGCAGAGAAAAGGAAATCTCATTACACACGTATGAACACTGAACAGAAAACGACTGATAATACGCTACATAAAATATATGAATGATTTGCCCGTAACACGGTTGATGGAACGCGTGTGTGTGTGTGTGTGCGTGTGTGTATCGGTGGTTTACGACCAAAAGATGATTATTGATCCTATGCTGATAGAAAAAAGACTGTTCGATCTACGTGTGGCAGATCTACATACACTCTACGATGCATGACAGGTGTGCTCACAGTTATGCATGCATGTCACTTATTTTCTCTTTATATACACTGTGTATCTGTATTTTTTCACTTTCTCTCTTTCAGACGAACAAACAAACACACACACACACACACACACACACACACACACACACACACACACACACACACACACACACACACACACACACACACACACACACCCTGTGTACCTCATTACTTTTACACTCTCCATCCATCATCCTTCCCTCCCTCTCTGTCTCTGACTGTGCTGTTATCAATGGGATTGCAGCAGTCAGGACGCTTGCAGTGAATTAACACTTCCTCCTCAGTGTGTTATTGGTGCCACCTATCTGCTGCCTGATGCATTAACCACTGTTTTCCACATACTGGTATACCCCAAACCCCTCCTCCCCCGCCAGTGATGACATGAACACCAAAACACTAATGACATATTTTCCAGGTTGTGGTGTGCAGGAGTGTTTTCTGTAGAGTTACTTGAATAAAAGGAGAAGAATGTACAGTATGCTTGATGTGCAAATTGTAAAACGGTACCCCCCCCCCCCCCCCCCCCCCTTCTCTTTCTCTCTCTGCAGTATGTGGCGTTTGGCTCGCTCTTCTTCATCCTCCTCTCTATCTCCACCTTCTGCCTGGAGACCCACGAAGCGTTCAACACCATCTACAACAAAACAGAGAACGTCACCGTTGGCAACGTGACGCGTGAGGAGGTGCAGTGGAGTTTCACTGAATTGCATTTTTAGTAGATGGTAATGTGACTGTAAAAAGGGACACTGCAGTCATGTATTATTGCTGTTCTATAAAGTAAGGGCATTTGTGAGACACATTAAAAATGAATGATCAAAAACAAAGCAGAGGCCACGATATCTTGATTTTTAGCCCCCAAAAATGCTCAGTCCTACATTTCCCATGATGCAACATATCGTAAGAGACTCGCACGCCATAAAAAATGCTCCAAACCAAGATACCTCTTATGTCAACAAGACTGTGGTTTCCACAGGCTTTGTAGCGCTGCGTATGACTAGAATACTGACATTTATGTGTAAAATCAGTGGATTGCCCCTTAAATGAGATATACTTTTGTGCACTGATGGTCTAAGCCTAACTTAGATGGTGGTTAATATGAGATGGTGTCACAGTAGTTGTCTAAATTGGGAAGTGAAGTGTCTGTCCAGCTAATTACTCTTTTAGGGTCCTTTCACACCTCAGCCGTTTGATCCACTTCTGTGATTTTCAAATCCATAATTTTTATGTCCATAACCTCGCTCTGTCTTGTCTGCTGCTCATATTGTTCGCCTTCTTCTAAAATATAAGAAACATCAGAGCAAAACCATCCATCCGTTATTTCTGAATTTTAATCGGATATTCCGTCCAAATTAGAAGAGCGACTCTTCTTCGGCCCGATTTGCACCAAATCTACCAAACTATAGGTGTGAAAGTGCCCTTATAAATCTTTTTGAGATCATTTCCTCAGGATTTTGTGGCTGGACTCAGTTTTGGAAAGGGTAAAAACTGAAATGTCCTTCACATATGAAGAGGTAGAAGAGGTAGTGTTGATGGTGTTCTGTGCCAGAAGGGGTCAGCTAGAGGATAGTTAGGAATCAGGATTGCCCTTATAGGAGTTAACCGCTTTTATTTTCTAGTTTTCTATACAGTTAAAGAGGAATAGGCTACATAAACTTTAACCTCTGGGCATATATCTTGTAATAAATTATTAAATAAATGGGTAAAGCATTATGAATCAACTAACCCATTATTTGTTTTTTCTTCTGTCCTGCAGATAGTGTATGAAGTAGTCACAGATGGCTGGCTGACATATGTGGAGGGCGTCTGCGTCATTTGGTTCACCATTGAGGTGATGGCGCGTGTCGTCTTCTGCCCTGACAAGGCAGAATTCTTCCGCAGCGCCCTTAACATCATAGACTTTGTGGCCATCGTGCCCTTTTACCTGGAGGTGGCGCTGAGCGGCCTCTCCTCCAAAACAGCCAAAGATGTGCTGAGCTTCCTGCGCGTGGTGCGCTTTGTCCGTATCCTGCGTATATTCAAGCTGACCCGCCACTTTGTTGGTTTACGGGTCCTGGGCCACACTCTGCGGGCGAGCACCAACGAGTTCCTGCTGCTCATCATCTTCTTGGCGCTGGGCGTCCTCATCTTTGCTACCATGATCTACTATGCCGAACGCATCGGTGCTGATCCAGACGATCCGACAGCTGCAACTCACACCAGCTTCAAGAACATCCCCATCGGATTCTGGTGGGCTGTGGTGACCATGACCACGCTGGGCTACGGGGATATGTACCCTGAGACATGGTCAGGAATGCTGGTGGGTGCCCTCTGCGCCTTGGCCGGTGTGCTTACCATCGCCATGCCTGTGCCCGTCATCGTCAACAACTTCGGCATGTACTACTCCCTGGCCATGGCCAAGCAAAAGCTCCCTAAGAAGAGGAACAAGCACATCCCCCGAGCGCCACAGCCCGGCAGCCCCAACTACTGCAAGCCAGATGCCCTGGCCATGGCAACTGCCTCACCGCACAGGCTGATGGGCAATGTGCTCGGGCCGGGCATGGTGGGATCTGGCAGCATGATGGGTACTGGAGACTGCCCCCTGGCACAGGAGGAGATCATCGAGATCAACAGGGCAGGTGAGCAACTTACCGTGGGCCTTGAAAATTGCTGAGTGTGTGAATATGAGTGGAAAAAACATTTTTTTTAATTTCAAGTTCAGGCCAGTCACGCAAGCATCTTAAACAAACAGCGGATCTGCTCGTGGAGGACAAAGCAAATCTGCGCAGATCTTTCACATCTAGTACAACTTTGATATCCTCAGGTAGATCTTTTTTTTTTAGATTAATTGATTTCTCTGGTTCTCAAACTGCGGGACTTGTATCACTGGTAGTACTCAAGCTCTCTCTGGTGGTACTTGAAGGAATCTCCAAAATAAAAAAGAGGGAACAATTATTACAAAAAAAATATAATACTAAGAAAATACTTACACTTTTAAAATCTGTGAAATGTGATTTAAAACAAGTTTAGCATTTCCTGTCTTATTTTTGTTTCAATATCAGCCGGCTACGTTTTAACGATCATGAGTTACAAGCTAAACTGTGATGGCAAGAGAGTAAGCAGAGGTGAAATGATTGACTTGAAAACACTGACCTGTCAGTTCTGATGCTCTTCATACAGCGTGGCTGTGGCTGCAGACAGTCAACAATAAATAATCTTCTGACTAGGAATAAACCTTCCTGTCCGTAGCTGAATAGTGTCGGCCTACGCTGCTGTATTTTAACATTGGTCTTTGTGGTGGGACTTGAGAGAGCCTGATATTATCCGAAGTGGTACGCCATGTACAAAGTTTGAGAACCACTGATCTAGTCTATAAATTGTCATAAAAACAGTGAAAAATAATCAAAGCCAGAGTTCAAATAGCTTTTGCCTTGCCAACAGCGTAAAACCCAAAGATATAGAATTAACAATGACATGAAACAGAGGAAAGCAGCAACTCTCCAACATTTGAGAGGCTGCAAACAGCTTATTGACAGATATTTTTGCTCTATAATTGACTTTAACCAATGACCCCCTTATCATGGAAGTTGCCTCATTTCAATCAACTTATAAGTTAAATGTTTAAATGCTAATTTGAACACTGTCAATAAAACAGAGGCCTCTGAATCTTGTATCTAATTTGAACTGATATCACATCTTATCTCCAAACACTTCTTGAATTTCATTGTGAAAGTCACTAAGAAGGGCTTAAGTTTGATTTGAGAGCAGTAGAGGTCATTGGACGGGTGTATGGGACTGGATGTTGGGTTGCACATGGTTGAGAGAGGATTTGTGCATTTGTATCAGACATGTGTCATCTTCACTACTCATAGAGTCCAAACTGCTAATCACTGGAATGGCCTTAACAAAAATAATCATATAAAACTGTCCAAGGTTCTCACTTTCTCATCAAACTGATGACCAGAGGTCAGATTTCAAGCACTGAGTTGATGGCGGAAGTGTGTATCTAACAGGTTTTGAAGCTGTAAATAACTTGCTGATGTCCTCGTTCTTCCAAGAGAGGAGTACACTAAAATAGATTTTAATTTACGATGGGACGAGAAAGCCGGGGGAAAAAAAGCGTATTACTTTCTCTCGACAAATCCATCTCGTCCCTCTCACAGCCAGATGCTGTACCACCAGGGCTGACATGTTCAGATAATCCTGGATTGGGTTTATATAGATATACAATATTTTCTGCCTGTCGAAACATTGATCCAGGTCTTCTCATCTGTGCTCTTCTGTTTTAATTGACATGTCCATCATATGTACTGTTGAATGAGTGTTTGTGTGTGTGTGTGTGTTTGTGTGTGTGTGTGCATGTGTGTCTTTACAGGATTTAAGGTTTCAAATTTGAATAGCCTTGATATTAACTTGCCACCGTAATGTCTGACACCAAACTGACATGTAATCAGTGTGTGTGTGTGTGTGTGTGTGTTTGGTTGAGCACTTAATACTTGCTTTTAACAAAGTATTCACACATGCGTCGTTGCATATCATATGTTTGTTCCTTTTGATATTTAGAAGTTAGTAGGGATGCACGATATATATCGGTGCCGGTCGATAATGGGAAATTGATGTTACTAGTACAGTGCCTGTCTGGATCGGGCTGATTGCTGGGCTCATGGTATTGCCGCTTGCTGTGTTGTTAGGATTCTGAGCATATGACTATGAGAGGACCAATTTGACTGTTCCCCGAAAACGCTGTCTGCAACATTCTTACGGTCGACTCCCCACTTATCACTGCCCTTCCAAAACACATGCCTAGTGTGAAGTCAACTGGATGAATGGTTCTTAAGCTATGTGAAGGACAGTCATACATACATACATGCATACTGTACACACAGAGATTCCTTCCATCAAAGTTAGACCCTGCCGCTATCTTGTGGCCAAATGGCATCAAATTTGTCATGTCCGCTCAGACTTCATAGCTGCAAATGTTGTTGCAGTATGACATGTTTTGTAATGTAAGCCCTGTAGACAGCACTTGAGTAAACTTTGAGGGCCAAGACTATATGGAACATCAGAAATCTGAAAAAGTTCTCTACCAAATTTGGTGATGTATGCTCAAAATTTGTAGGAGGGGTAGCGTGAAAAAAATCAAAAAGATTTGAACCCAATTCAAATTGGCGTGGGAACCATTGAGGCAGGGTGTGGCTTATATGAATGGATCTGTCAGGACCCGCAGAATCCAGGTTTCTGAGACAGGACGACACAAGCCAAAACAAAAAGTTTCTTGTTATAGCACCATCCTCTGGCCAAATGAGCACCAAATCAGACACAAAAAGCACATCGCTGTGTCCCCAGCAATACACCCGCCAAGTGTGAAGTAGATCGGATGACCGGATCTTGAGATACATGAAAATCACACACATGGACGGACAAACGCACAATGATTGCTCGCTTTATACTGATGTTAGATTGTGTATAATTCCGATAATTAAATTAAATAATAATAAGAAAAATTGCTTGTATTGACAAAAGCAGCTTCTGCACACTTTGACCAGGCTGGTTTCACGCAGTCTTTGTACATGTAGCGAAAAAAAGTAATCGTGTGTGCTCCACGTATTTGTTACATGTGTATTCCACATATGGAAAGCGTGAGGCGCAGTATAAAATAGCGAGTTGGCCCTTGAGTAGGTACTTTTGGGTGGTGGGGTAAGGTTCCCGGGTGGTGGCTGTTCATATCCCGGTGCCATTCGTGTCATGGCATCGTACTAAACCAAGCCTTTTTCCTAATCCTCACCAAGTGCTTTTAATGCTACGTAACCTTTTTTTGGTCCGTTGTTGTCGCAAACCACTTCTGGTCCGACGGCGGTCGACTTCCAGTCTGTCAGCATCTTTTTCGTGCAGCGCTTTACGAATTTCTGTGCATAACTTTTCGTATGTCCTACAAAACCTGTTCATGATAATAAACACGCATTGAGTTTATATTGACATATTATGTCAAAGCAAGTGTGTTTGTGAAGTTTTTGGATATACTTTTAGAAGAGTAAGATCTGTTGTTTGCATTTGTTGTCTTAGCAATAGTGATGTCCGTTAGATATAATAAGGTCACAGCTGTGGAATATTAAATCATCCATTTCTGCTCACCACATTTGAGCCTCTCTTACCCTCAGGTGTGCATAAACTACAGGTTTTGAACTTCTTTCTAAAATACAAAAATGTCAAGTTATCTTATCGGTATCGCTTATCGAGAAGCAGATAATTATTCGTTATGTATGTGCTGAAAAGAATTCATATAGTTCATATTAAGTCTATGAATAAACCACAGTATCAATGGCAGAACTTCAAGGCATCTACAGTGGCTGTGTTTTTTGTCACATTGTTGACCCGGGGTGACATAAATCTTCCATGTGTAGTCCAACTTTTACGAACTTTGACATCTAATCTTTGACATCGACTCTGATGAATCTCGACAGTATGGAGCCAAAGAGTCCAAAACATGTCATGTTCTACCGCCCCGTCCAGCGTTATAACTGTCTGCCAGGAGAGACTTTCTCTGTTATCAACATATTTCAAGTCTCGTCTGACGGACAGCTTTTTCTGCCTAGTGTGGCAGTTCAGAACGACCAAACGCTTTTGACTTCTGATGTGGTCGGACAACACGTTCTACAAGCTAGTCCTTTTTTCAGAATAACCCGACCTTCAGTCTTGTTACCCGTTAATTGTGTCCTGTGTTTGTGTGTGTGTGTTTGTGTGTGTGTGTGTGTGTACGTGTGTGTGTGTGTCCACCCCTCTGGCCTGTATCTGTAGCTGTTGAGCAGTAAATCATAACAGATTAGATTTGACAGCTGTGTTGAAAGCTTCAAACACTGCCTCCCCTGTAGCCATCTTCTCTGTACTGTATATTTTCTCCTTTGTTTAGTGTCTCGCGACCAGTGTGTGTGTGTGTGTGTGCATGCGTGTGTGTGTGTGTGTGTCTTTAACCTGCTCTGCTGCAGTGTGTTGGTCATGTGATCAGGATAGCTATCACAAGGCACTAACGTACCCCCCCCCCCCCTGTGGTTTCTCCATCCTCTCTTTATCCTCTTTAATTTTCCTTTTACCTCCTAATTTTTTTTCCCTGTACCACTTCTCTTTCATCTCCCGCTTTTCCGCTTCTGTTTCTCATCTCAATCCCTTCTCCTTGTCCTCCTCTGAGTCGCTCCTCACCTCCTCCGGTCTTATCTCCCTTTTCCATTTTTATTGCTTTTATGCTCTCCACCTTACCTTCCCTGTTTCTCTCAATGGGTCCACCCCCTGCATACTCCTCCTCCTCTCTCCCGACCATTAATCTTCTTTTCCTTTACCTCTCCTCCTAATCACTCTCTCTCAACTCCCCCCTCCTTCCTTCTTTCACATCTCTTTCACGTTCTGTTTTTTTTCACATTCCTTGTTTAACTGTTTTTCTTCTTCGTTTTTTCTCATTTTGATATTTTGTCTTTCCCTTCCTCTTTTCCTCTCTCCTCTCCTCTCTCATCTTCTCCTCCCTTCTCCTTTCCTCTCCTTTTGTCTTGCCTCCTTTCATTCCCTCTCCATTTTTACTCTCATCTTTCCCTTTACTCTCTCACCACGACTTTCCCTTCCTCTCTCCCTGCACCATTTCTCAATTCCCCTCCTTCTCGTCTGTCGCCTCCTCCTGGCTCCCCCCCTTTGTTTTTACCATTTTCTTTCTTTACCTCCACCTTAACCCCCTCCATATCTCCATCCCCTTCTCCCAGATTCCAAGCAGAATGGTGATGCTGCGGCTAACGCGGCCCTAGCCAACGAAGACTGCCCCACCATTGACCAGGTCCTCGGGGATGAGCGTAGCCCGGCCACTGGGGGCCTCGGCTCCACCACCAGCCGCGAGCGCTACCCGCATGACCGGGCCTGCTTCCTGCTGAGCGCTGGGGAGTTCCAGCGCACGACAGACGGGAACGTTCGGAAAGGTAGGAAGGCGGAGGGGGGGAGGAGGAGGATTGAGGGGGATGGAGGAGGAGGAGGAGGAGGAGGAGGAGCAGGAGGAGCGGGGTTAGGGTGGTACTTGAGTGACAGCAGTGGGCTGTCGCTTGATGCATGGTCCTGATTGATATGTGCTGACAGTGTGTGTGCAAAAACATCAAACACATACGTAACTGTCAAACACACATGTTCCAAACTCACATATATCCAATAACACACATACATATAGGAACACTTAACCCCCCCTTCCTCAGAATAAAAGTGCTCAAGAGGCCTTCATGCCCCTTCCACACACACACTCCCCTTCATCATTTAGCCGTGATTTAGCGTGACAGCTCAGCATGACCACGATGCTCACTCCCGTCCGACATGAAGAGCTCTCTCCTGTGGCTCAAATAACATATCAGTGCCCAATCAACGGCATTGATATTTGATCAACTGATTCTTCTCATTCACACCTTCAAACTGCAGCTGCAGTAGAAGAAGTCCTCGTCATGCACTTATCCTGCATCTGTACTGCAGAGGTCCTGCAGAGGCTGCTGCAGCACTGCCATGTGCACTGATGTTGAAGTGACTGGATTTACTGTAACACAGAAGTATTCACCACAGCTTCTTTGTGAATTGTGGTCAAATAATGCAATATTCATATTCTGCAGATAAGGTAGGTCAGCAGTCACTCAGCAACACTCCATGCAGCATAACATTGGCCTTGTGTCACGTGTGCTGTATCTTTGTTCATCACCGCTGATACAGTTTGTGTTAAACTGTGTACATACAACTGTTTCATTTCAAAACACTGTCCATGTTTGGGATTTTACCTGTAATGTTTGATGCACAGAGGTATTAGAATTCCTAAAACATTGGCGCTATTCAATTTTCTTTTTTTTTTACTACAAATCCCATGAAAAGACAAAAGAAGACTATTGTTCAACTGGCTTAAATCACATGTGTTTACAAAGACATCAGGTGGCCGCGTGAATTATTTCTTTTGTCTGTCGTGAACATGTGATGATGGTATTAGTCCTGCAAAACCTAACAGGGAGGAGGTTGGGCTGGATCCAAAATCCATATCTTCTTCTGGACTATACGTCTTCACACACTTTGGTTTTGCGGCTACAAGTGCAATTACTCTATGTCAACATCTTCTATTTATTCTACATTGACATAGTAGCATTTTGGCCTCAGTTGGTCTTCCAGAGGTCAAAACATGTAGAATCTAAAGTAAACTGTTACTGATACTGATAATCAGCAAATGCTACCATGCTACCATGCTCACAAGCTCAACGACATGGCTAACATTAAGCATCAGCTTGTGACATTGTCACTGTGAGCATGTTAGCATGCTGATATTAGCATTTAGCTCAAAGCACTGCTGTGCATAAGTATGACTCACAGAGCTGCTAGCATGACTGTAGTCTTCTCATTTTAATAAAACAGCTGGCTACTCAAAGATGCCTAAATAGTGGACTATTTTCAATCATTAATTTGTGCATATTTGGTGCTCCACTAAGTATTTGGGACAGCAGAACAGTGTATGTGGGACTGAGTCCAAATAAACTACAAGGACATGTCACCTTGTGGTTAGTTTTGCGGGGCCAGACCATATTCCAGAGTGTGTTCTGGCTCATTGACTGTATATAACGATGGACTCACTAGAAAAAAAACTCATTAGAAAAATGAACACTGACATGGAGGGGGAGCCTGGTTTATGACCTATATTGCAGCCGGCCACTAGGGGGAGATCGAGATGTTTTGGCTTCACTTTAAGGGAGCTGTCAAGCCCTCCATCTTTACATACAGTCCATGGCCTTGCTGCATCGGATTATTATTCTTGGATAGAAGAAAGTGAAAAACACTTATTTACCTAGCAATCACAATCGCCTTCGGGGGAGCTAAGCAGACGATGCCCTTGAAAAACAGAAAGCAGAGGGCTTGACATCCGCCGCACGCCAGATATCAGGCTTTATCTTAACACTATACATCTGGTTTCAGGCTTCGGATACACAAACAATACGTGTACAGTTATTGCTAGTTCTGGTCTTTTCACAGGATTTGGTCGGCAATAATTCCTCGTCCTTTAAAGTCCCTACATAATGCACTTATTCGAAACTTTCTTGCAACATTTGAATGTTATAAATGTTTCTGGATGTTTTGAAATGAAACTCTTCATGTGCAGTATTCAGAATCTGATCTGGCAGCACAGCCGGATAAGATGAGCGTCATTCTGTTCTCAGTCATTACATCACTGTCTCTTTCTCACCTATCTCACACCATAATTCCCTTTTCTCACTTTTCCATGCTGTAATTCATTAACTCTTCATTCTTCCTTTCTCTCTCTCCTCCCCACACTCTTCCCTTCCTGATTTCTGTTCCCACCTTTGCCTTTTGCCCACCTCCTCAATTGACTTTCCATATTTCCTTCACCCTATTCTCTGTTTTCTCTTCCTATTTCATGCTCATTCCCTGCTTGCTGGCTGTCCTCTCTGACTGTTTTCCTTCATTTTCCATTCATTTTTGCTCTCCATTTCCCTGCTTTCATCTTGCCTACTGCCACCTTCACCTGCTAACACCAAAATACATATATACGTTTGTACAAAATGCAACCCGACCCACCTTTTACACCCTACTCCCCTATACACAATCCCCATTTCCCGGGCTCACACACAAACAACAACAAAACGCAAAATACACACCCACACACACAGATGGCTCAGAGTCCAGCAGTGTCCCATCCTTCCTGGGAGAGGAGTGGTTCAAGCCGGAGGGGCCTCTGCTACAGCAGGAGCTCAGTGTTAACTCCACCTCCTCCTGGATCAAACCATAGAAACACAGAGGTAACACTTCCACACAGAGCACACAGCAGTCACTCCACTCACAAGGAAACTTTACTCAACTGACAAACAAACAAATATCAGATTAGATTACATTTCATTAGTCTAGACTTGTTTAGACTTGATTTGTGTACATTAAATAATAGAGCCAGACTATACTTAAATAGATTCAGTTAGAGCAGACTAGCTTATATTACAGTAGACAGTTTTAACTTAGATTCAACCAGATTAGATTAGACTAGACTAAACTGCATTACCTTATGTTAGGTTAGATTAGATGAGATCATGTGTGATTCGATTACAGTGAATTTGAAAAAGTTTAAAATAGGCCTCACTTGACTAGACTAGACTAAAGTTACTTAGACTAGACTGCATTTAAAATCCTCACTACATTGTGCTGTGAATACATGTATGTGACAGAAAATACATTTAATTTAGATTTAACCAGACAACTACATTAGACTAGACTAGATTTCAATCCATCAGATTAGGGTTAGATTAGATTAGCTCAAATTTGAATAGAGTCAAATTACAAGAAAATAGTTCCGACCCCAGAAACAACATCACACATAACACACACACACACACACACACACACACACACACACACACACACACACACACACACACACACACACACACACACACACACACACACACACACACACACACACACACACACAGGTTGAAAGATGCATGCAGGTTGCTTGTTACTGTAAAACGTTTAAGTGTGTTTCAGCATCATATTATGAATAATAACAGTGTGGGGTGGAGGGGGGAGGGCATATGCATGGTGTGTGTGTGTGTGTGTGTGTGTGCTTTTTATTTGGTTCAGGATTCAATTCAATCAACTGTATTTTGTTAATAATAATAAATATGTTGTCTACTTAGTTTATAACAGTAGTTTCCCTTGGCACAGGTCATTTAAATCACATGTATTATATTTGTGTTTCAATTTTTGTGCACAGAACTGGACATTTTGAGAAGACATCATTTTTTGGTAGAGAAAGCATCACCTTTTTCTTATCAGTATTATCAAATAATTATTATTTATAATGGTTTATGAAACGATAAATATTTAACCAAAACTGTGTAAGTGTGTTTGCTCCATCGTTAGCATTCCTGGGCACGGTCACATTTCATTCAAAACAGAAAAGAATTACTTGCTATTGTGACTGAGTAGCTGTACTCTAACACTTCCTCGCTAGCTACTGAGTTAGCGGTTAGGTCTGCAGCTACAGTCCACTTAGCCCTGCGAGTAGTCACAATGTCATCAAGCGCCTAGGGTTGACACCTTCTGGTTGATTTGTCAACCAAATTTTCATTGGTTGGACAATTACTGTTGTCGCTTTCATAATGACTTCTTACCTTTTTGACCTGCTAGGAACGCTTCAGAGGTGCAGATTTTTTTTTTGGGGGGGGGGGGTGTTTGTCTGAAATGTTTTGGTTGAGTCTGGTTGCCATGATACGGAATATCCGTAGAAGTAAAAATGCTTTGGTGGACACACAACACCAGCAGGTTAGGGCTAGAACTCAGTGCGTTGTGGCTGATTTAGTTCATCAAAAGATAGTTCTGTTTCCCACTGACCAATCAATTGCTTGAAGAATCTGAGTTTCAGTTGACAAGGCACGGCTAAATTCCATTGTGCCACTTTCTGCTGTGGCCACCCTTTACTTTCCTGGTGATAAAGCTATCATGATCCTGACGTAACAGCGGTGGGATTGATGGCAAAACAGCCGATCACACACTGCCTACTTTAACTCTAAACTACTCTATTAGGTTGAGCGAGTTTGCAAACAAACTTGCACAGAACAGAAAAATTGATAGGGCAAGAATATGACAGAAAGGGATTACGCTTGTGTGCTTATTTGGATGTGTGGATAATGGCACAGATGCAAATAAATATGCTAACAGAAGAGAGGGTTTTACTTTCGCTCACGTCTAATTATTCTTTGCGTTATGATTCCTCTGTCATGCGCTCGCAAAGATTCTATGTCTGTGCTCATGTCCTATCTCATGCTCAGAGATGTGACACAAATATAATGCCTAAGTAACACAAAGGCACACTATTCTGGGATTACAGGAGTCAATATTTAATAGTTTATTTCTTGTGTGTTAAGTGAGTTACATCCTAGCAGCACTTCCAACTGAACACACTGTGTGAGAATGACTGTGTGACTAAACGCATGCCTCTGTTTATCGTGTGTGTGTGAGAGAGATATGCCTCCCCCTCTTTACACCTGCAGTATGTTGTAACCACAGGAAGAACATGGTCTCGGGGTCAGAGTGGGTGTAAAGGTTAAAGTTCACAGTGCGGGTCCATGTGTGATGCGTGCTGTTGCTGTTGTTGTTATTTTGTTGTTGTTGTGTTACTGTCTCCTTCCCCAGGTTGTGTCAGGTCATGCGTTTGTACGTTGGCTCTTGTTGGTCTGTGTTACACTATCCATCTGTCTGTCTGTCTGTTTCTCTATTCTTTTCTTCCTTTGTTTCTGTCTGTGTGTCCGTCCTTTTTCTGTGTGTCTGTATTTCGTGTGTAGCTGTCTTCCCCACCTCCTGCTCCTCCTCTTCCTCCTCCTTTTCCTCTTCTCACCCGGTCTCTTCTCACTCTGGTACTTACAGATAGGGGGCGTCACATTTCCCCCCTGAAAGCACTTTGGCACCAAAGTCAGCCAGGGAGGGCTTCTTCCCCGACTGCTTTTGTGTAGAGGGTGCCTGGTATTTCCATACTTTGCTTTATGCGTGGACTTTTTTTAAATTTGGGTTTGCAGACTCTACAATGAAGTTAGGACTTTCTGTCCTATTGAGATCAATCAAACATTATATTATTTGGAACCAAATCCAAACTGAAGTATTTTGCACCAAAATACTAAGTGAGTTTTCACAAAAAAATAAAAATATAAAATAAAGCAAAATAAAGCAATAAATGGGGAACACATTTCAAATGGGTGCCAGAGTGAAAGGGGCTGCTGCTGCGCACCGGCTGGCTCATTGCCCGGCCAGGCCAGTGAGAGCTGGTAGCTTATTGGTTGGTTGGTCGGTTTCCTCTGTCCTCTTCTCTGGAACTGAGCTCAGGTCAGTTTTTACAGCTCAGCCGGCAGAGAGCACTGTTTGGTTTTACAGCAGACTTGGCTCCAACCATTCGTGCTCAGGCCGATTGGATCTCTCAGAGAACAAATTTGTAAACACTGAGTTCCCATTGCACTTTTTACAATGAAAATGTGTTTTGTAGCGGAGCCGTGTGTGTGACTCTCTGACGGGCTGGACTGGAACACTGACTGCTGTAGTGCTTTTTGCATTTCAAGTACAAAAAACATACAAGATCTAGCAGGTTATTTGACATACCAGCAAGTAGATCAGCAGGGAGAAAGAAAGACAGACAAAGCTCTAATCCTAAAAGGCATACAACACACACACACACACACACACACACACACACACACACACACACACACACACACACACACACACATACATTCAGGTGAGTATTATGTAGAACAACTTTGAATAGCATAGTGGTGGCACTGTTTGCTGTGCTGTGATGGCCTCTGCGCTTCAAATGCACTGGAACTACTACCTTTGGGGAACAAAACCATTAATGCTTTATTTATCTTAAGTTATCTCCACATTGCGACTGGTCAAGTTTCTTGGCGAGATAAATCAAGCACGCCTTGAGGATTCGTTTCAAAATGGTCGCCAAGCTTTTGCTTTAAAAGTGCCGCCAGGGCTCTCTTCCAAACCCTCCACGACACTCCTCTTTCCTTCCTCCCTTCCTCTCGCTGACATTATCACAGACCGTGCTGAACTTGGATGGGATTAATAACAGATCTTGATGTCACTGCTGTCACTGTAACCCAACTCTATCAGGTCTATGGTTGCGGTGGGCGGGAAGAATGAAAGACTTGAGCATTTTGGAGGCATTCTGAAAGGACAGCATCGCACTGTAACCCTACTTTTCCCTTCCGTGCAACTGTTTTGCTCCTCATCTGCTGCTTATACGCCTTGCTCTCGTTCCTTTGTATGAGCAAGCAGTAGGGCAGAGGCGTAAGCTACTACTTCTGGTTCAAAAAGACTGAAATAGCACTATAACAAAAAACCCTATTTATGCAAAACACAGCATCCACCTTTGCTTCGCCCCTGCCAGCGGGATTCCTGTAGTTTGTAGCTAGGTCATGGTTTATGAAATGCAATGATTTGACCTCTTGGTGATCTTGGCTCAAAGGCACAAGTCACTGGATGTCAAACAATTAGGAGCACTTTTATCTATTTATCGATCTATCGATCTATCGATCGATCTGTCTATCTATCTATCTATCTATCTATCTATCTATCTATCTATCTATCTATCTATCTATCTATCCATCTATCCATCTATCTATCTATCCATCTATCTATCTATCTATCTATCTATCTTAGTGCTGGAAATGTGCCGATGTGTTTTAAATTATGTTTCACCTCATTGATATAGTTGGTTAAGTTTGCTATTTTTGTTTGTGTGTCATGTTCATTTTTTCAGTCCTAATCATTCTATCTTACTTTCCCCATCGTTTGATCATTACCCCACTATCCCCCCACACTCTCTTTCTCTTCTCGCTCTCTCACTTTCCCCTTATCTCCCTGCTGTTGCTACGGAAACAGTGGTCAGGGGAATTCTGGAGACTTGGTGCAGCAACGCATTTTGGGTCAAGGCTTGGCATTTGATTGCATTATTGATTCATATTGATACAGAGGGCTGCATTTGACTAGCCATGCAGTGAAGCCAAGGGTAACAAATTGAAACCTTTTGTGAGGTAAATTATGCCAATGTACAACCTACAAGGATACAATCTAAACCAAAAAAGGACAGAAACAACACTTTATGGGTATACAGTTAATATGTGATTACTCATACTTGGAAATCCAGCCTATAAGCATAATAACTGTAGGTAATATATGTGACGTTGTGTAATAAAGTGCCCACATAAAAACTTAAAACAGGCATCTCAACTGATACATAAAGATAGGCAAGCTTTTTTTTGCTTGTGATTGGGCAGTATGAATCTAAATGTAGTATTATGCAGAAAAGTAACTTTTGCACCAACTTGGACAAACTTACTCTGCTGTCACACCATTAGGACAAAGTTTATGGAAAGTTTGCTGCAAGCGTACACACATGAACACTTCTGGGGTCTCCCGGAGAGGAACTGTCCACTGGGGAGGTCCATCAAGAACTATAAACCTTTAAGGACTTTTTCTTTCTGTTTGCATTCGCATCACCTCCAGGAATGCATGAAGTAAGCCAGGCGGTCTCCCCACCTCACTCTTAGTAGACTACTTTTCCGAGAGGAGAGCAGACGGGTGGACGTCTGGCTAGTTAGCTAGAGAGTATGTCAATCTTTGGAGCTGCCATCCACTCTCCTCACAGTGAAGTACTGTAGTCTACTAGTGGAGGGGAGCGAGGTGGAGGAGCCAGTGCTAGCAGTGGCAACCTGCTGTTCGGCACATTTACTGTTACCAGTAAAGTATGAAAGTATGGGATAATTAGCACCCTAACTAGTGGACTGTTGGTTTGTTTAATTGTTGCAGAGCTCCAGGAACAGCCCCCTATCCAGTGCTGGGACCCATGGTGGAAAATCATCGCTAGGGTTCTCTCAATCTAAACATGGCGCTATCATGAAGTAGCGTGCATGGGCTCATGGGAGTTGAAGTTTTTATTGCAGATGAAAATCTCAGGCAGAAATATTGTTTAAGGACGAGTTCATGTATTAAAGTTGAATTCACATTACGTTTAATAATGAATAAGTGAAATTTCTGCAATGTTTTCCCTCTGTTGATAACCAGTGCAGCATGAAACATGAGGGAATTAGCAAGCTAGCTAGTTTAAAGTAAATGCTTCATCCATACACTCACAGCGGTGAAATCACATTGCTTAAACCAGATGAGAGACAGATGACATCTGTTCAGCTCATTTTCTGTAATCGGAGTAGCATGAAAGCATTTTGGAACTAGCAAGCTAGCTAGCTAGCTGTTCATCTATGGGCCAGCCGTCTGCTCTCATCCTGGCAAAAGTCTACTAGTGTTGGGGAGAGATGGAGGGAAAGCTAGTGCTAGCTAGCTAATTTGCTCAACATTACCAATAGATGAGTTGACAACCCATACTGTCTATACGGCCCCACAAAGCCTAATTGCATTAACTACGAAAAAAGAAGGTAAAAAAAATTCTTTATGGTTTGTTTATTGTCCCAACAAATTAATATTTGGCACACTGATGATGGATTCTGGTTTACTAGCTTGCCATTTAATAATTATTATCCAAATCAATCCTCACCTCCATACTTTCAGGCCCAAAACTGTGGTACACACAAATCATGGTATTAGTGATTTTGTAGTTACTACACTTAGGCTTTGTAGGGCAGTATATACTGCAGCAACGTTGTGTGGCGAATTCTGTTATCGCTGGTCAAAACAATCCTAATAATTACTAACTGAGTGTTGAACATTGTTGTTAAGTGATAATGTTAGGCTATGTTGTATCAAGTCACTGTATAAGTAGACTTATTAGCCACACAACCTCCACCAGTGACACCAAGGTTGAGTTTGCACCCCATCATAGACCTGAATTAAATATCCTATTAAGTCTTCAGATATGGTCCCACTGATGACCGTCGACACTTTATTGTCCTGCTGTTCCAGGACAGAATCCCACCACACGTCTTTCTGTGACTCTGCAACTTGTTAAGGTTTCTCGCTGTCTCAGTACAAAATAGGATAAATGATCAGAGAGGGTGCCCTGCCTGCTAGAATGCAAAGAGGAGACTGCCTGCTCTCTTTCAGAAAAGAAAAAAAAAACCTGCAGAGAGGTAGCTCTAGAGTGAACGTTGGTGCAGTGCCGCGAGTGCCTCCAAAGGCCAAGACTGCACATTGCACCCTTCTCCTGACTGCATTCCTTTCCGAAGGCAGCAGACACACTGCATTACGATACTGTACACGTCTATCTCTCCTGTCATTGGGAAACCTAATCAGTGAGTGGGTGGAGGTCGAATAGAAGAATGAAATGTTGCATTAATCACTCCGTTGCTTTGTATTTCATGCTCTCTCTGACTGCCGTCCTGTCTCCCCTTGTTTTTTTCCCTCATAATTCTCTTTCTCTCCGTCTGTTTCTCCCTCCTCCTCCTTGTTCTCAGTAGGAAAAGTATTGATTCTTTTCATTGACAGACATATACCATCGGTCTCTCTCTTGAGTCTTATTTAGAGGCTCACTGATGTAGGGAGATATGCTGCGCCATAACAGAGCGGAGACCCTTCCTACCCCCTCTTCACTCCCTCTCCCTTGATTTCTACCACCGACATGCAATTTCATACCACCGCAAATAAACTCTCCTTTCACCAGATCTCTTTCTGTTTATCTGTCATTCATACGGCCTTTTTTTTCTCTCACTTTCCTTTTCTCTAACCAGTGATCGATGGCCTTTAGGCTAGTGTTTAATCATTATTGGTGGTCAGAATCCCCTGAGGCCTATTGGATTGCACTCACATTATTTTATTTCCCGAGTGCTAATAAAGGAGTTGATCCACAATAGTACCAGGAGGCGAGTAATGTTCACCAAGGAAAGTGTAAACTTATCGATGATATTGACCATGGTTACAGAGCGGAAATTGTGGATTAATAAACATGTAAGTGAGAATCTGCATTAGTCAGTGGTAGCCAGAGAATTGTCCTTGGGAATATTGTGACTGTATTCCTCACTTTAAATGAGCGGCGTTAGTGTTCAGGGTAAGTGATCGGTAAAGGTTAACTCATAGCTCAGGGTTTATTTATACTCAAACACAATGTTAAAATCATTTAAATTCTTAGCTCTTTGTTTAGAATACAGCCCTTCCTCCACTTATCACCACTCACTGCATTTGTATTGTATACATTGCTTACTGTAATCATACAGTAGTAATCTATAACAAATCTATTCAGCAATCCGTGTAATGATGTAAGAATACGTATTTCTATGGTGGCTGAGAGAGCTCAGCACTCATAGCACACACAAGAAACCACATACACACAACCTGTTCTCATCCTCATTCTCAATTCGTCACATACGGCTGTCTTATCAAGTGTCACGTGTCAACGCGCTGGGTAGCCCTGCGTGTCAAACTGTTACATTATAATATGATTGCAGGTTAAGATATGGGGAACATATGGTCAAAACAAAAATTACATTTGACGCACAGAACACACGGGACACGGACAGAAACAAAATCCGGGGTCTCTCGGGCAAAAGTCCTGTGTTTGTTTGACCCGTCCACATTGACCTCCTCCCTACGCAGACTTTGTCACCTTTACTTATGAAGCTCTTGTTCCGAGCATCTCTTCTTGCTTCTGTTTGGTTTGGAGTTACCGACGCTCACTCATTTTGTTTGTTGAGTGACGTGACAAAACGGCGGTATCTGACGTCCTCGGAATAAGAATGGGCTGGCCACACAGTGAATCGTGAATGGGTCGTAAGCTAGTTAGCCGGATATGCTAACGATTTCAGCTCATGTTAAGGGCAGATAAGCACTCTAAGCCATTTTGCACACACTTTCACCTGTGTTTTTGGTTTCGGAGAGGTTTAAAGACACCACCCTCGAAACGTTTAAGTGCCAAGTAGGCTATCGCTCTGCTACAGCCCCCGACGCTTCAACATGAGGAGGAATTTAAAGCCTGACAGACCATTGTGCCTTTAGTTATGGTGTGTGGGCGAGGGGTTTTTAAAAATATTTTATATGTTTAAATATCATATTTTATTATTTTTATTATTATTATATTGGCGTTGTCAGAGTGATGAAAATGTTTTCTTCACGTGCTTGTGTTGTGTGTGTTTGGTTTCAGAGTTGTGCGTGTTGAGCTCTCTCGTCCTCTCATTGATGTTTTCCTTTCAGTGAAATATCGCCATAGAACTCACTCATTTTTGTTTCTTCGGGTGCACATTCATTATATGTTCATTCATACAAGCGTGGTATTATCTGTTCAGGTTCACCACCTGTATCATCCTTATAAAAGTTCTGCACGTGTATCTCTCTCTGCATGGTTTATGTATTCACCTGTGTTTTAATACTGTTATCTTTAATGTGTGTCTCTATGACATGGCAGTGAGACTCTATGTCTACTTTATTTTATTTTCTAAGTTGTACTCCTGTGTGTGTGTGTGTGTGTCTTTCCTCTGTGTCTCTTTGTCCTCTTCTCTCAGCTGTGAATTTGCTTTGTCATGTGTCACATACATACATGTTAAATGTATGTATGTACTTTTTAACCCTAAGGTTCGGTCTGTTTGCAATGTCATATTGCATTTTTATATGTGTGTATTTGATGCAAATATTATTTTGACAATCTTAAATCCACATGTGGTTACGATGATAAAATGGTGCATATTTGTGTGCACCCATGTTTTGTTTAATAAGCACAACAGCTTTTTTTTTAACGATACACATTAAAAGCTAAACGTAATGAGCATTTTGCTGTGAACTGAAACACATGTTGATAGATAGATACTGCATGCAGATTGTTGATGGGATAATATTTGCCCTGGTTGTTCACTTCTTTGTATCCCTCCTTGTCCCCAAGCGTTTCCCTTTCCCTTCCTTCCTCCTGCTCTCCCCTTTCCCACCTTCTTCCTTCTGCACTCCTCCTTCCACCACCACCCGTTCAACAGTCTCCACTTCCACATGTTTCCCTGGAGGAATCCCCAATTTTTATCTCCACCAATTTGAGGAGATACAGTATATCGACTATAATACACTTGAGGTGATGCATAGTGTTGTTTCTACCAGCTGGTCTCCAGATAGTCTGACTTAGTACTAAATTTAAAACTCTGGTGATTGTTACTGTCAACAAATCCCAAACCAACAATGAACTGATCCTATTAAGAAGTGCTGTGTGTCTGAAGCCTGATATCTCTTCTCTCTCTGTGCCATAGAGCTCCATTATTGTAAAAACACATCATTGTGTCACACTGTTGCACTGGGTGACTGACATGCTCCTTCATTAGCATGAACACACACTGTTTATTTTCACTCAAGAAGAAGAAGAATTACTTCATTTATCCCTCTTTACTCTTATTATTAATCATGTTACACACACAGGCCCGAAATACACACACGCACAAACAGGACCTATATACATGCAATTAAGGAGAGATGTTAGAGCGAGGGGGCTGCCAGTGACCAGCGCCCCGAGCAGTTGGGGGTTCGGTGCCTTGCTCAAAGCACCTCGGCAGTGCCCAGGAGATGAACTGGCACCTCTCCAGCCACCAGTCCACGCTCCATACATGGTCCACACAGGGACTTTAACCAGCGACCCTACGGTTCTCAGCCAAGTCACCTATGGACTGAGCTACTGCCGCTCCAATCCCACACACACTGTCCTGCTGCCATAAATACTCACTGGAGTATCAAACGTGGATTAATGAATTAACGGATTTATGTGGATTAATCAGACTGAAATTAGCCCCGAACAAAGTTGCTATTTCTTCTTGTTTGTTTGAAAAAAAAGGGTTCTGAGCAAAATGCACTTAATGCGCTCTCAATGAAATGTTAACATGCTGATGTTTAGAGGGTCAGTATCTTAGGCTACATCCACACAAATACGTTTTACCTTTAAAATCTATAACTTTTGCTACATTTAGGCCTCGCGTCCACACTACTTCGGTGTTTCCAAGCACTTAAAATGGACATGCTGTTGAGCGTGTTTTAGATTGAAAACTACAGGGTTGCATTTTAGTTTGTAAACAAAGACTTTTGGAAACCATGACACACATTTGCTTCCTGATTGGGTCTTATCAGTTGTCAGTCAGTCTCATCAGGCCTAGTTCCATTACCTAGCTCCTGAATGTGTCGCCTTTTTTGCTTTGCAGCAACTTCTAAAAAATCTATCCTTTCAACTTCCCGTTACCACCTTATACTCCTGTTAATTTCAGTTTACAGTTCGACTTCCAAGCGAATAAATCTCAGGTCGTACACTCCACTATTGCAGAGTCAGATAATCGGCTTCCTGTTTACACCGGCGCACGTGAATTGTCACTATATTTGCTTTTACAGGCATGTTAATATGGACAGAGATTATTTCTGACAAGGACCTAAAGCGACGCTTGTGTGGACGGCGATCGTAGTGCGGATGTAGCCTTAGTTCACAGGCTGGGGCTGAGAGCCACAGACACATTTACTCATTGTTGGTTTTGGTGTTACAGTGTTATTTATTGACAGTTATTGGCTGTAAAAGAATACAGATAAACACCAGCGTCATCCTTTAAAAAAATAAAGTGTCAAATAAAGTTATTACAGTAGATCTGAAATTACTGATGCGAACATGAAAGAGATAGAATATGGTTAGATATGTCGATTAAGCAATTATTATTATTTACTTCCTTCCTCTGCAGAGACACGGCAGAAAGAAATGACAGTAGTTTCCTGAGTCAAGTCAAGGCTTTATTATCTTCACAGAGTACGACACCCTCTGTCCTTAGACCCTTAAAGCCTCTTGTGTCGTAAAGATACAATGAGCTCATTCACTCTCCCCTCTGTTCTTCCCTCCTTTACCCATCAGCCCTAATTCCTCCCTCCTTCCCCTTTCTCTCCTCCCTCATGTCTCTACATCCCATTCTAACACTGGTGTATCCATCCCATCCTCAGGCTATCCTCCCCAGTCTCTCCCCCTGCGTTGTGTTACTAAAGTCTGACTGAGTGGAGGTATGTACGACAAGTCGCCATCACAGCACAGCCGATAGATAAGCTGCTTACTGCGAGCGCTCGCTCAGCTTCTTGCTACAGGAATCCAACTTTTTTTTAAAACATAGAACTGAAATAATCAGAAATAATCTCACTGGTTGACTTAATCAAGCTATCTGAGTTTAATAGCTATAGGCTTAGTTTCAAAAATGAGTAAAAAAAAAAAACTGGCAGTATCAATCGCACTAAGTAGGTTCTCTTTTATTGCTTTTCTCACTGACTTTAATATTGATTTATTTTTATTCTCCTCAAGCCAGTGAGTCTTAAATAGGCACACAACAAGATCAGCTTACGTGCCATGAGAATTACTACTCAGCAGTTGTTTAATGTCCTCCTGGGTTTAAAGATAGCCTTTGTTACAAACCGGGGGTGTGCAGTTTGAACCACTAAGGCTCTGGTGAAATATTTTATGAAATTGCATTATGGGAATTGTAGGATCTAGCATTATAGGAGCTTGACCTATATACACCTCGCAATTTGTCAAATGAAGCGCTCCTTTTACTCAACCAGTGACGATATTTCTGCTTTCTAAATATTCAAGTCTGAACACTCAACCCACTCCACTCAAGCTGTACACATGTGTCTGTGTATATCCTACTGAAATTCATACTCAGTAATACCGCCGGCTTAAAACAGGCGTTTCTTCAGTGCGAAACCTCCACCACCTGATCACTGGAGCTAACAGCTAATTATGCACTCCGAGCTAACGGGGGGGTTGCTGTCTCAGGATAATGTCCCACTCATGTGATTCATCCAGTTTAAAGCACCAAAATAACTCCCGTGTTGATGTCCTTATAAGCTCTGTCACTCTGGTCGGTTCTCTACAACCACACGTGCACACAGAACTTACTGATGACGTTGCACGGCAACCCGTCTATAAACAGAAGATTTCTCACTGTGGCATCACCAATTCTACAATAACTTCCAGAAAATAGTTTTAGGGGGCCAAGCAATATATTTAACTTACCTTCCAATCCTCTGCTTTAATATTATTATCATTATTATTATTAAAAATGTCCACCACATTCCTTTTTCACTTACTAAACACTTAGCAAGGGAAGAGCTAGTGCAACGGACAAATTGCAATGTACTGAATAAGTTATCACATTATTATAACACAGTTCAAAATAATGTGTTGCTCTAGTGCGGTAAATTATTAACGCCTTCGGTCAATAGGGACATTCCATCAATTGAGGCAGCAGAACAATACAAGATGAACTGGCTTCAGAGGGCATACGTCAGGCACCATGCACAGATCATAGCTGAAGCGGCCTCATGCTGCATCTGCTGCAGAGCAAACTGCAGAGAGCCACTCATTACTGATGCTAAGCACCTTCCAGCTCCACTTTGTTCAGTGAGAGCCACACAGTCCCTGCATGTGAATCTTTAAGTGCTGATCAACAATATGTATTGCCTTTGTTTATCTATTTGTAGTAAGTGTTGACCATGCAGATCTGTGCTCGTATTCAGAATCATATCACAAGATCTCTGATGATAGAAGTCCTGATCAGGGATTACAGATCACTATAAATTGGCACTGTATGTAAAAAACTGTAAGATATTGATCACATTCAATCTAATGCTGCTGCTGCTCTGTAAGTGTTTATTTGTGTGTGTGTGTGCGTGTGTGTGCGCGCGTGTGTGTGTGTGTGTGTCCCAATCAGCTAAGAGCCGCAGTGCTGCTGATTTATTCCTGTGGTTACAGGACTTGACGTTGCAAACACAGCTATTTAAACAGAGCCGAACGTGTGCCGTAACACAGTAAACATGCAAAAATACACATACGCAGTTATATGAAGCTGTTATGTACACAAAGGCATTGGACATTCATCTCAGAGTGATATCCTGGAATCATAACGCATGCATGTGCGGTACCATACTTAAGTATATACTGAGACCATGGCCGGACACTGTGCCAGTAAAATGGCCAGTGCCTGTTTTCAAAATGATCAACAACAAACAATTTTCAGTACTGCTTTTGTGTGTTCTTAAATGAACCGGAGCAGGTGCTTTGGAGGACGAAAACAACACAGTTGAAACCCCCCCCCGAAAATGTTGTTGCCCACTGTCCTTCAAAAATGATTAACATTTTCTGGGGGGGACTTGTATGTGTGCCATTCTGATTTCGTCAAGGGAACTGAAGCAGGGGCTCTAGGGATTCAAATGACTGCTCCAAGAAATACATTTTAACATCGTTGGTTTCATAGCAGCTAACTCGGTCATTTTGACTTCATAGAATGAGCGTAGCTAGTAGGTTCCGAGGGCCGTTATCATTTATTCACATGGTAACAGTCACCGGTCATGACCCCCTTGGCGTCGTCTTTTAGTGCTCTCGGTTTGGGCGTCAAACTACTTGGTTATGTTTACGGAAAAGATCGTGGTTTGGGTTAAAATAATTACGAAAGTTATCTGTGTGTGGCCACTTTTCCCTCAAAATTAGAAGCAAATACATAACAAATATTGTGAATTTCAAAAGTTTAGTTCACCCTTTTTTTGATACTCCACCCAAAAAACTCTTCGACCTTAAACTGGCTGTTTAAACTTGACCCACGGCTGAGTTTGCCTCTGTGCCGGTCTTCAGATCAGGGCCTCACTTCCTCTTTATGCAACTTCCAACTTAAGTTTCTGCAGAATCGAAACTGATCTCGGTCTCACCTCACAAGGACACATCCTTCCTGAGAAGTGTTGATGAGTAATTCAAAACTCTGATGTATCACGTGTCCATGGGCTATGTAGGTATCGATTTGTAGTTGTTTATTGTTGTAGCCATTGTGATGAGGGTGCAAGGTAAGGATGCCCTTTAGTACTTCACTGTCAGCTCTTCCCACAACTTGTCCAAGGACAACATAAGTTTTTACACGTGGGTGCCAGCTCCAACACCACCACACTAAATGTCAGGTGTTTGGTAGAATGCTGAAATGAATGAAGCTTCAATTTCTTGACAATATTCAACAACAAACAGGGAAATCCATCATGGTGGAGGTAAACCATAGCCTTAACAGACTTAACTGTAATGCGGTGCTCAAGGTAGGCTACTCTTGGCATGGCCGGCGACAGGATTTTTTCTCTCCTTGTGCCACTTCCTGCTACTTCAACCTGACCGTCAAAAAGGGTAGATGTCAGCTCGTACCTACTGAGCGACAGCACAGGCATACTGCGCATGCGGTTATTTGAAAGCCATAACCTTATTGTCAGGCCCAGGCAGGAATGAGGAATCAGATGCGGAGGTTCGCGGATCAACACTACATTTATTAGCTTGACGACAGGAACGTGGCGCAGAGCAAAAGCCACAAACAAAAAATCACTCCGCACAGGAGGAACAAAAAGAAAGTCGCCAGTAATAAAGTCAAGTACAAAATAAAGTCGCTCCGTCCAGGAGGAATAACAAAAGGCAAAGTGAACAAAATAATTAATTAAACAAGGACGCTCCAACCAGGAGGGAAAAACAATGGATAAACAAGAATTCAAAAACACTACACTTACTTTAACAAAACAAGAAATACTACCACCTGAACGTGGAAACAATAAGCTCGATGGCATGAACAAGACTGTGGGAAAAAACGCTGGATACATTCGACACAAGGTACGAAATAATCTGGCACAGAACAAGGGGGAAGACACGGACTTTATATACATGAAGGAAAGGGGAACCACAGATGGAAACAATCGGGAATCAGGGAAAGACGTCAGACCGGTGACACAAGAGGAAGGGCAAGGTACCTGGAACGAGAGGAGAGTTAACTTTCAAAATAAAACAGGAAATTCACAAGACAAAAACCCAAAGACAGGACAAACCTCACCGCAGCGTGACACTTGAAGAGATGTAACCCTAACCCTGTCTTTTGACCTAACCCTACCCATAACCCGTCATTGCTAACGTTAGCTGGTTGCTAACTTTAGTGTTGACCCTTGCATAGCGTGCCAGATTGGTTCGGTGACTCGTTCAGTGGACGATCTAGCATCCACCATCAAAAAGCCTATAATAGAATACCCATTATCCTCAGCTGTACTTTCTGTTGAGTGCTAATTCGCATGCTAACGCGCTACACGAAGATGGTGAACATGGTATACGTTTTATCTGCTTAGCATGCTGATATTAGCCTTTAGCTTAAAGCACCTCTGTAATGAAACACAGCATCTCAGGCTGTAGACTGTTAAACATTTGAACCAGCTAAATGAAGACAAAAACATACTTGACTGTTGCCCCGGAGAGTCTGTCTGTCTGTCTTTCTGTCTGACTGTTTCCCTGTGAACAGTAGCCTGTTGTCCTGACTGGTAGACTGGCTAAAACACCTGGACTCTTGAGTTGTTCTAGACTTGAGTGTTAACTTGGAGGATTAAGTGTATTTTCATACTGCGCTCAGCTCCAGATGATTTACCCACCTGAGTTGCTCTGAGTTTCCCAAAAATCATTAAACCGACAAGTCTGGCTGTGTTTCATGTTTCTGAACAAAGTGTACCACCACTGATGTGCTTTTGGGAATCCCAGAGCAGGTAGTCCAGTGGATGTACAAGGAGATAAAACTCTTCTGGGATGTATTCAGATCAAAGGGGTGTGTGTACGTCCACTGGACTAGTGCATCCTCCCTCCCCCACACAGTTTCATGTCGGTGCTGCAGAGCGCCACCTCTAGGTGTCTAAGGGATATTGTGGCAACTGATAGCTGATTTTCGTAACCAATATTCCTGTTTTGTCCTGTCTCTGTCTGTCTGTCCATCTGTTTGTCCCTCCGTCCATCTGTCTGTCTGTCTTTTTCTAACTTCCTCCTTTGGTCTGAAATATTTTACTTGGTTTGGGCTGGTTTTGTATTGAGCTATTTATCTCTTTTTTTTTCTACTTTGTTTCATTTACAAATGCTTGTAACTGTAACAAATGGTTTCTATTTGCAATTTCTGATGTGCAATGCTGTCATGACATAAATGAACATATCATCACATATCACTTTCTGTCATTTTAATGCATTTCCATGCAATACCACACATTAAAACTTTTTACCATATCATGAAAAACACTCACGCTGACTGTTTCATTTGCTAATATGAATGACCCTCCATAACTCCGCTCTAACCTTTGCCCTTGTACCTGTGCTTGTCATCTTCATGTAGCCACGGGTTATGAGAAGTCGCGCAGCCTCAATAATATCTCCGGGATGACGGGCGCCCCGCTGCGCCTCACCCCCATCACCAACTCGACCTTTGAGCCCTTCGAGCCGCCTGGCCTCAGGCG
This sequence comes from Echiichthys vipera, assembly GCF_963691815.1. Classification (NCBI taxonomy): domain Eukaryota; kingdom Metazoa; phylum Chordata; class Actinopteri; order Perciformes; family Trachinidae; genus Echiichthys; species Echiichthys vipera. The sequence goes on along the minus strand of NC_139842.1, from coordinate 4,854,870 downwards.
ATGCCACTCCCCCATTCCCTCCATCTTGTAGCATAGCCGACAGGGAAACACAAACAACAAAATGGCAACAACAGCAACAATTAAATATAAATATATGTTTCTTTTTTTTCTTTGTTTTCTGGGGAACATGCAAAGAAACTAAAGCATCAACATGGAAGGACTGTCTCATGGACGTTTGACTCATCTTAGCTGCTCTTCCATCACCATCACTCACATGTTTTCACTCGATAGGAACAACAAGGAATTAGAGTTCTTCTAGGCACTAGGGTCCTATTTTAAAACCACAGAATAGCTAAACCTTACTGGTTAAGCTGAGATAGACGCTTAAGCAAATGTATTTTAAACTACACTAACACACCTGCCTTACTAACAGGGATAGAGTCTAGATTAGTTTAGACTGATATGATAGTTGAGTTAGGTTACCTTCAGCTTTCCCTGTGCTTCTTCTAGCCTGCATCTCGACATTGCACTTGCACTTCAGTGCTTTAACACTGATACTTAAGAGTAGCTACGAATAAGAGACTTTTCTAATATTAAGCCTCAGAATGCACACGTTCACTCATACACAGACACTAACATATTACTGCAGCGTGCATGTTTTTACTCATGAGAATCTCCAAAATAAGAACATATGCTATACCTTCAAGCAGATTCTAAAAACAAAGAAAAGTCCAAATCATATCTCTGAAAATGAAAAACCCCAAACGGTAGCACCTCTGCACCTTTGAAATAGCCATGTCGGCTGAATCTGTTCGGTTCTTCGTGTTACGTAGAGATGTAGAGATGAACAACCTCTGTTACACATATGTGCAAACTTAGTGAGTTTGTTCTAAGTGTATTAGGTCTTAGAAAGGGAGAGAGGGAGTTCCATCAAATTCTACATCACCTCCATAACCAACTTATGAAAGCAGCGGCATCCCCTCTTCTTATTTCTCCTGCTTCCTCCTCAGACCACAGACTCTGATCAGATCATAAACACTCTGCTAACACTCAGCTCGCAGGGTGGGCTGCAGGAGGACTTAGTGAAACATGATTTTACAGCAGGGGAACAGGTGTCTGTCAGGGTGGGATGCAGGTCATAGGACAGTGGTTCCCAACCTGGAACCCCTGAGGAATTACAAGATAAACCAGCAGTTGAGAGATATTACAAGGATATAAAATGAGGTATTTACGAACATGACACTGTGAGTTTTATATATATATATATATATATATATATATATCTTAATTTGTTTGGATTTTATGCCTATATTATGGTGCATCCGCTCTTCCATGTGAGCTACTGGGCACCCTGAAACTGTGATTTTTTGTTATTTGTAATATACTGCATAATTTCTCCTCTCCAGGCCCCTAAAATCCCTCTTTTAGGGAGGGGAGACTGTGCTGTAAATACTCTGAAAGCGAAATATATTCACATCAACTGCACATAGAGTGGGCCATTATGTGACCAGGCCTGTGTTTCAAAGTGTTTTTGATCCTAATTTAGTCAGAAGCATCATGTTTTTTCATCAGCTCCTAATTTAAGTAGGAGTCCATATTTAAACGGATGAAGCTCTTTAGGATAATGTACATTATCATAGTGGAATTGGACACTATGTGAGCCACCATTGTGCATGTAATTGGGAAAGGAAAATGGGAATTCATTTGCGTTTCCAACCAGTACTGTTTCAGAACTATTAGGAGTTGATTGACCGAGATAAAGAGTTTGCGGAGATTCAGATTTTTTTTTTGAAGTTTTGTGCTAATTTTTCCTTCTTTTTTTTGCATTCCTTGTATTTCCACTCAGATTTTTCAGAAACAGCTGGATGGAAACACACTTTAAGTTACTTTCACTCAGCCTAAATGAGGGGCAGTTTTTTTATTTTAATGTGCCACACGTGCCTGGCTATTACTTAAGATAGGGCCAGGACTTTTGAACTACTGAGATATTTTTTTAGTTGCACACACACACTTCAACCAAGGGAAAAATCAACTGTTTCTATATTTCTATTCAAGTTTTCATTCAGTTGTATTGTGTGAAAAATGTTATTTTCAAGTGTGAAGTTAATAAAGTTTCACAGCCCTCTCCAACCTGCTGTGAATACGATTCTGGTGTCGAAATGCAGAATCCTTATTCAAAAAATTAAAAAAATGAAGTTTCATTATATGGATTCTAGAAAATACACAAGTGTTTATCTTCAGAATGTAATTGCACCTCAATATGCCCAAAATAGCTAGCTATGGCCCTGATTTGAGAAGTTTTTGGTATATTTTTTCACAAGCTGAAAGGTTGGGAATCACTGTCATAGGGGATTATGGGATGCTAGGCGGGCAGAGTTGGTATTGGCCCAGCCGTCACACTACTCAACACTGCAGAGCTGGGCCGCGAAACATATCTTGTAAAACAAATAGACAAAAGCAGTTAATAGAAAATAGAAGAAACTGTAGGTGAACATAAACGAACTTTGACCTCCAGTGTAGGCGTCATGGAAACCACACCATCCCTCCTCACCTGCTCTCCATGCCCTCTCACCTGGTTTCACAGCAAAAGGCTGAGATGCAAAGTCTGAAGAAATGGGTGATGACTTTTCATTTCTTTGTTTTGCTTTCATTTAGTCATTAGCTAAGGTTTAAAGGAACCGTAACACAAAAGTTCATTTAACTTCTTTCCTAGAGTGAGATGAGAAGATTGATACCACTCTGCTGCCTGTGCATTAGGTAGGATGCAGTTAGCCTAGCTTAGCATAAAGACTGGAAGCAGAGAGAGAAACACCTAACCAGGCTCTGTCTGATATGAATAAGTCAAGTCTTTTTAACCGTTGCACAAACAGAAATGTAAAAACAAAAGACAATCTGTGGGTGTATTTTTGAACAGAGCCAGGCTATCTGTTTCCCCCTGCATCCGGTCTTTATGCTAAGCTAGGCTAATCGCATCCTGGAAGGAGATGGACTTTCATCTTCTCACAACATTCACAGAAAGAGAGTAAGTTAGCGTATTTCCAAAATGGTTGAACTGTTCCTTTACGATTGGACTGTGATTGGCCATCTCTTTATCTGAAAACGCTTTGGACATTGCAGCTCAGCTCAGTGTGGTTTCACTCAAGTCTGAGTTCATCTTGCCACCATCACCACCACCACCATCATCATCACCACCACCACCACCACCAACAGCGTTACTACTTGCACTGACTCCAGTGTGACTCAGCAGCCAGTGGCAATATTTTTAGTTTTTGGCTTCTCTTTCTTTCCCTGTTTTTGCCCCTCTTGAACCCCCCAAAACCTCCCCACCCCTTCCCCCCTCTTCTGTCCGTCCACCTCCTTCTTTGTTTTGGCTACGGCTGCTCAGTAGGAGGCACTGTGAACGGCTACTGGAGTGACAGCCCGTGGTAGAAGAAGAGCGGACGACAAGCGCCACAAGGGAAGAAGAGAGAGAACATGACAACAGAGACAGCATACAGACATAGAAATATGCAATGTAGATAAATGAGACAGCGGCGGTTGGATCTGTGTGTTTCTTTTCAGTTATGTTCTATGTGCGGCACACATGCGTGTGCATATCGGTGTATGTGTGCACGTGTGTGTGCCCAGACCTGCATCTACCTCTGTACTCAGATGCACAAAACTTGGGAACATACTTTCTTTTTGCTTCTGGCAGAAATTATTATTTCAGATCAGTTTTGATATTTATTTTGAACATTTTTTTTTCTCCTAAATATAAATGTTGTTTTGTTTGTAATTTAACTGGAACTTTCTGATGTTGCAGAAATGGAATTGATAACAATGTCAGACAGTTTTAGACAGTACTTAGGTGTCTGTTGGTTAAGTTTCATGTGTGTATCACTCACTCTCACCTTCCTTCTCTCCCATCAGAGAGTAACAGAGAGCTTTAAGCTGGCAGGACACCCAGTCTTTTGCTTTGGGATTATATCCCCAAAAGAGAACAAATATCGCTAACTATCACCCAGCGAACATTGACTCTGTTTAGGCAAGACTATCCTTAAAGAAGAAACACTTCATTAAGTATTGTTTCTCTCTTAAGGTTTTGTTTTTCAGAGTTTCTTTGCTCTGACGGATCTCATTCCTGTTACTTTTTAGCGTTCAAGCTGGGAGTGTTGGGAGATGAGAGCAACAAATGAGGAGACTTTGTCTGATCAGCGTATAATTATTCATTTAAAGAATAAGTTCAACATTTTGGGAAAATCACTTTCTGTGCACTTTCTGTTTGGAGCTATAGCCAGAAAGTGATTAGCCTAGCTTGTAAGCCTGTAAGCAGGGGGGAAATAGCTAGCCTGGCTCTGTCCAAATGTCAAAAATGCACCTTATGTCTCATTTTTTTTAACATGAAAAGAACCTAAATGTAAAAATGAGCAACGACACAATGATGGCAAGGCTTCAGGAAGTCCCTACGCCCCCTGTTGCTAGTCACCAACACATACTGTATTAACAGCACATAACTCCTGTGAAACTTTTAAAATGTACAACTATTTGTGCACAGGATAAACAAGAGACTAATATTGTGTTAATCAGTGAGCTTTAGAGGTGTTGGTGTGTAGGTTTTTGGACATTTTAGGCCCAGGCTAGCTGTTTCTTTCTCCAGCTCTGTGCTGCACAGATGTTTATCCATATCTAACTATCTGCAACAAAAGTGAACTAGCATTTTTATCCAAAATGTCGAACTATTCACAAGCTTATGTGACCCTTATTTTATGTCATGCCGTTTTTCCTGTTTCCCGTTGAGTCTTAGGCGTCCCGATTCATGTACACATGAGTGATTCAGAAGTTTGAATCCACTGGACGTTCAGGATTAAATTCCCAGTTAGAAGATCCTTTTAACCCCCAACCCTATTAGACATGCAAACCAGGCACACACACACACTCACACATGGATGTCAACACACACTCCAGTCCCTCGACTGAACCTGTCTGTCGTTTCTCAACATTTCATCCTCTCCTCATCCTCCTCTCCCTTCCCGACGTCACATTTGTTGTGATTGCGTCTGTCACTTTCCCTAAGGCCACGGCTGATTGGTCGCTGTTGTCACGATGATGTACATATGTAAAGTTTGCGTTGTATATGAATCTGCATGGGTTTCCATTGCAAGCAATAAGGATACTGATATGACTAATAATGTGAGAAGGTTTGACAAGATTTTAGTCTCAAGCTTAATGAATGTGTATATAATATTTAGACTACTAAGAGTGTGTATGGATGTGTGTGTCAAGATGCATACATATGCACTAACAAAGCATGCAGGACAAAAAAATGTTCACCTCTTTGAATGCAAGAAGAGGTGGGATGGGCTGACATTATGCATGCCAAAATGCTATGATGCTATTGGTCGGAAGAGACCAAGTTAGGTACTGTAACTGGGTGGGGACGGGAAAGTTTATTTTTGCAGGACGGGGAAGGGTTACGTTTCTAGTAGGTCTTGTATAGCTGCTTTCTTATTGAACTTGAGAGACTTATGATAAGAAAAACATATTAACAATCGTAGCTTATGATTTTTTTCCTTCTTTTTTTGCTTCTCTTTTCACAGAGAACTGTTCTGAAAGCCCCGCGCTTATCAGATATATGCAAAAAGAAGCAGTAACTGTGAACTAATGCTAAAACATGAACACAAAAAACAAAACAAAAAAAACAATCCAGCTTCTTCCATCATTGTCTCGACTCCTCTTTTACAAGAGGAGAGACCATTCTCCTCCCAAGATACGCCCTCACCAAAACGTCCCCGTCACATCGTCTCATTCATCTGTTTCTTCATTACCTGTCTGTGACTTCACTCGTCCAACATCGCGTTTCATTTCCGTCTGCCCTCTTCTCGGCTCCACACTTGCATTTCGACTGCAGTGAGTTCAAAAGAAGGATACCTCTGCAATTGTGAGAACTCAATTATTCAATACAAGCTCCCTCAAAGAAGGAGGATCAGAAAACTGAGCTGCAGGTCGCCTTTGAGCAAACCCCAGTTCTCTACGTTAGTTTGATTTAAACTTGATTGAATGCAAATGTATTTAAGTATACTCACCATGTTAGAATAATGCAGTATTGGGCCAAATATAAAAGGAGGAGATGGCACAGGTTTCTAAAGAGACTACGCTGTGAGCTTAAGGCATAACCATTTCAGTTTGTGCTAACCACTATCTCTAGAAGTGCATTCATGCTGCACCTCACGATCTACATCCAGAGTGTCCAGACTTTCGTGCAGGAGACCATGAGCCTGTGTCCCGTCCCAGACATGCAGTTAACGGCCTTTTTATTCTTAACTATGATCTTTGCAACCCATGACAAAGTGTTTGAGTTGCCTAAGCCTTACCTCTGCCATTATTTGTTATAACATTGATCTTTTCCTAACCTTAACCATAACGTCGTTGCCATTTCTAGTTATTATAGAAGGCAGAATCCAATAAACACAATGGCATTTGATGTAAAAAAAACAAACAAACAGTTGTCATTGGATGTGTCCCAGGATTGCAGGATCAATGTTCTTGACAGGCCCCAAAAGAACTTGCATTGACTTGCCAGTGAGAAACCACACTGTAGAGGCATCCTTCAACATCCAAACTAAGTGAGATTTCTTAAGCTTCTGCCCCTTGTTGCCAACATTTACCTCCTTCCCATCCATTCACAACTCAGGTATCTCTTTCTCAATCTATCCCCCTGTGTTCCTGTTTGCCCATGTTTCCTCAAAGATGTACTGTATGTATGAAAAAGGGAGAGATAAGAAAAAAAGTTTTGTTTCCTCGCTTTTCTGTCCCTGTAAGTGCCATGTGCTCTGTTTTGTAGCTCTTGCTGACCTCCTTCACAAATGCTATTTCGCTTTCCATGTCCAATTGTGCTTCCTGTCTTCTCCTTGTGTCGTTCCTTCGTCTCTCCACCCTCTCCAAATAACTGTGTCCCTCTTCCTGTGAGACTGTGTCTCAACACACCATCCACCCCCACACCCACCCTGAAGTCGCTCACAGCAAAAACCAAAAAGGAATTGAGTAAAATTGGAGCACCTTTGCACCTCAAACAAAAAAAATTTGTCCAACCGCTGGATTTCACCGAGGATGAAGACAGGAACGGACATTTTACTGAATGAAAAAGGCTGCGGTGATACATTGTAGATGGGGAGGGGGTGAAATGTGCTATGAAATGATGTGTTCTGAGTGGATTGTCAGCCGAGCAGCGTCAGAGGGAGGAGATGGAGGAGGAAAAGTTTGGGGAAGACAGAAAAGTGTGGTGATGAGGAGGAGGAAAGAAAGAAAGAAAGAAGCAAAATCGCTTCTCCATGTAAGAATGTGTACCTCACTGTGCACTGCTCCTTGTGTTGTGTTTCCTCACCTGTATGTGGTTCTGTGTTGGTGTGACATTTTGTTTTATGTTCTGTGTGTTTTTCGTGTTGTGTGACGCACTCTGTTTCCTTAACTTTTTCTTTCGTGTAGCCTTTTTCGTGTACCACACCTGGGTCAAACAGCCTTAACAAACACCAGCTACGGCTTGTTTTATCCCACACAGGTGCAGAAGAATTGCAGTTTGCCATTCTGACAAACATACCTAGACTGCACTAGAGTGCAATTAATTAGAAAATGAGCAGACCTGATACAGCAAACCCTGCCGGTCTGACGGTTAAAGTGGGATGAAACAAAAAGCTGAAAGTCGTTATTTGGCCAAGGTCTGGTTTGTACATGTGCAGGACACACCAGCTGAGATGTTCCACTCTCAGCTCTTGGTTCGGATTTCAGCCCAGTCCTGGTTGGCTGCAGTCCTCTGGTTTGAGTTTTGACACCTTTTGATTTGACCAAGTCTGTGACCTTGATGTCTTTTGGTCTCACCGGCTTCTTAATTAGCGTCCAAAGATTTGTTATATCAGAGGACTGAGCAGCCCCCCGAGGACTTCTGCAGATAATATCTGTGTGTGTGGGTTACAGAGACAGAGAGAAACGTTGAAAAGTGTGTGTCATATTCGAGCTCTGTGTTCTTGTACTTGCATGTTGGCTGGGCTGGGCGAGCTTTGTAACGGTGTCTTTTCTTTGCTTCAGTGGTGTGTTTGGCCTATCATTTCCTTGCCTTGGTGTACAGTTTTATATTGCTGAAGTTTCCATTAGTACAAACAAGTATTTCATACTGAGCACCACTGGAAACTAAAGTTCAGGCGAGAAACACTCAGTCTGCCATTGTAGAAGTCTTTCTATTTCTACGTTCTCGCTCCAACCTGAGAGGGTTTTGTTTGGAAAGGTGTGCAGCAATATTAAAGAAAGAAGGGTTTCTACAATGGCTAACACTATAAAGCTCATTAATGACATGGTAGAAACTCCCACAACCTCTTTCCCAACAGCATCTGTACATCAGACAAAATAAAGGAGTTGCATTTACAATACTATGCTTTCTCATTTAGTCGCATAGAATGCAGCTACTAAAAATAAAAAATCTCAACTCAACATCCAGGTATTAGCTTTTTTACTGGGGCTTTTGACCACATCTCACTGTCTTCATCTATTGATGGAGATTGCTCAATAGCCAGGGAGATCTCTCAGTACTCAGTTATTAGCTCAAAGTATTAATAGAGCAGTTTAAAAATACTCTGTTACCTGCATCAGAAAAGTTTACATAAAGTATCAAAAGTATGCATTCTGCAGAAGAATGGCCCACGACTGACATATTACATATTAGATTAGCAGATTGTTAATACTAATTCTGCATGTGTAAGTGTCATTTTATTGTTGTAGCGGGTCAAAGTGGAGCTAGATAGGTAGTTTAGTGCAGGGGGGGTCATCCCCCTTTCTAAAGGGTATAAATCTAAGGGCCCACAAGATAATTAATGATGATTATTAATCATCCTACAGAAATTCATAGACTTTATTTTGAGCTATGAATTCTGACATCTGGTGGAAAGCTCCAGAAAAAGATGCTGAACAGACTGTTTTGTCAAATCAACATACATATAGGGTATTATTCTCTGTTGCATAGAAGGCCAGAATGTGACATGCATAACAACAAACAAGTGATCTTGATCTTGATGCTTTTGGGAAACAGGCCTATATCTAATGTGTTCCACTTTATGGAAATGGAAATCAAAACAACTGGATGAAAGCTGAAATTGTATTGTTCTGTGATGGTGGGTAAAATAATTCTTTGCTCATTTTGTTTCCTTAAATCTTCTGATGTCTGGCTGTAAAATTGGTCTCTGATAGAATCTCAGGTGCCAACACTAATACATCCAGGTTGTGTTGCATTGTTGTTCATAAATCTATCACTGAGCTTGAATGTAAAGTCATCCCTGTTTTTAACTACTAGATTTCAAACTAGTGAGTTACTAAAAAAGGTAGCATCATTAAAGCTAAGGAAATGTCTTAGCTAGTAAAGACTTTAGTGATGTTGTTTCGGAAACATCCGTAGTGCGGTCCAATCAAAAGCAACACCTAAACAGGAAGTCACTGTAGCATCACAAGCTAGCATTACTTCCAAAAGTTACAATTTTAGAGGTGCATATATTATATATTTTGTAAATGTAGGTATTTGTTTCTTAATGTCCACATACACGGAGAAATATGTGTTTCAGAGTTACTAGTCTATTATTCTTAGGTCTAGAGTTTAGAATCAGAGGGAAATATTAGATTGTGCTAATTTAACTGACACCATTTACCTTTTACCTATCATTACTTCTCCTCACTAATGGTTCACATATTTAGCAGGCTAACATTAGCTTTGTCAGTTGGTTCAATTAGCTACACATCAGTCAGTGTGTTTACATGCGCCAAACCCAACCCCAAAATGGCCTTACCCCGGTTTAGGGAATAATCAGGTTATTGAAGTTCCCCTCGTAAACATGAGCAGGGGTTGAATGGGAAAATGACGGAGTAACTCGTCCTCCAGTACAGTAGGTGACGCTCCGCCAACATACAGCTGGACTGAATACAGCTTTTTTACGCTTCACCTTTGTCAAAATCACAAACGGACGACTTTTGGAAAGAATTAGGGCAGAAACTGGTCTTCTTGGTAGTGATGTTATTTGTCGTTGCAAAGTCCTCCCTCAGTTTAAAGGTAACGTTCTATTATTGTTGTTTTTTTCACGTCGTCTTTGGTGCCAAAAGCCAGCGCCGCAGAGTGGGGAGCATGCGCTGACGAGAAACCCGTTAATAATCAGAGAGTGCTCTTTACATGCAGGAATAATCTGGGAACTGAAGAAGTTAATCTAGGTCTGTTAACCGGGGTATGGTGTTTACACGTTTTTTAAGAAACCGGGGTATTCCCTTAACCTGAATATATACGGGTTTTAAACTGCATGTAAATGCACTGACTAACAGAGCAGTTGGTGGGTGTAAATATTTAGTAACAACTAATCGCTATAAGAACTAGTTCAGCAACCAGATTTAATTTAGGTATGTGTACTCTACTAGGCTACGTTTGAATTTATGAACAGCTGATGCAACAGGCTCCAGGACTGCATATCTTAGCAGATATTATTCTTATGGAATCAAAGAAAACATTACTTTACCCGCCAGCATCATTACACTGACTACGTTAAGTGCAAAATGGTCATCGACCTTGATCTGCACCAGACCTGGATGTTACAGGCCTACATTTAAAATCTGAAACAAACTAACCAATTGGAATATCTTTACAAATGATTTGATGACGTTTTAATTAACTTTTTGTTGGTTTTACCACTCACAGGAAAAAAAAAACGTAATTACTTAACTTTCTGAGCAGCCATCGTCAACCTTATGCCATGGTCTGGTGTCTGAGGGTCAAGAGTTATTACTTATTGACTTCAAATCCTCACTAAATCCTCTTTTCTTTTTCCCTTTCAGTGCTGAGTTTCTAACCCTCCTTTCTCTACACCAAGAAGAAAACAATAAACTCTGAAACTGCTGCACCTCCATCTCCCCCAACGGGATCCACTGTATAAAACGGGAGGGAGATCGAGAGAAAGAGAAAAAAAAAGAAGAAGATGAGTGGTCAAAGTCATCACCATCACTGACACTCTGACAGTTCCATCACCTGTGTGACACATTCATATGCAACTTCGCCGTCAATCCCAGTGAAGAAAATGGTTACGATAAGCCATTTTAAGATGGGAGAGAAAACATTTCCCCCTCTTTTAAACAGATTTTCAGAGCAAACCACAGCATGGATGCTCCCAGCGTAGCGGCCAGAGGGCCTATCACACACTTGGATTTGGAAACAATGCAACAAGGATGCCCTCTATTTCAGTTGTGCTGTTGCTTTACTACTTTTATTTCGAGAAGCTGCATACGAAACTGTTAATTTCCAGGATGTTCCATTATTTTGGCGCTCAAAGCACTATGCAAGGTGAGGGGTGGTCCATCGTGATGTCTAACAGCTCTGGCAGAGTCTGATCCAGTTTTGGCGTTGTGCTGCACAAGCCAGGCTTCACTGCACACGCCAGGCTGCACTGCTAATCTTTTGCTGAGCTACAGGACCTCTAACAGCAGGCTGAAATCTACCCATACATATCAGAAAACATCAGCCATATCACATGTATATTTGACATGATCCTGATCCCGTATTTGATATCATTTGAATCTGAGAAGGTTGACATCTTGGGACATCACGTTCAACTCGTCAGTTGATATACTGAGATCTCGGTGAGTGTCAAAGAGCCAGTTTTCATCCACCTTGTGATGGAATGAACCCAAAGACAGACACATGGATGGACGTACCAGTTGGGGCGAACAGAAGCCCTCAATGACAAGAAACGTAACATCTGTTAAAGAAAAGGAGGTGTCACTAAAAACAAAGATGTGACTGACCCTCTTTCTCTCTTTCTCACTCTCTCTTTCCCTCTCGAGTGTTTATGGTATCTTGACCGCACCCCCTCCTTGCATCTCAGCATTGCTGCTGCTCCTCCTCTTTAGCAAAACTGCATGGCATGAATGAAACCAATTAAAACCCGAAGAAAGACAGTCAAAGACACAATGGATGGATTAAAAAATAGGGGGAGAGAGAACGGAGGGAGTCCATGAGAGAGAGATCGTAGATTTCTTTTTTTTCATGCAGCAATGTCAATGCAAAGTCATCGTCAACCAAGCTACTTTTTAACCCCCCAAACTGGCTGCTAATATGTGCAAAACAGCATCTCCTGCAGTGAACTGCTCTCTCAGAAGGCATGATGGATGAGGAGGAGCTCCCTCCCCCTCTGAGGGAAAGAGGGAGGGGGGGAGGGGAGATTCTGCAGACCATACACTCTATACCTCTGGGAATGTGGGGCAAGAAGAAAGCGGCTTTTTAAAGAAAGCAGGTGTTCAGCAGGAGCGGGAGAACATCTGTGAAAAACTATTCTAGGGACAAAAAAAAAATGGCAACGATTGCAAATTAGAAATGCATTTTTATGACATTGTTTACCAGCATGAATATTCTGCATGTCTTCTGCAAGCCATTCTGATCTCCCCCATGAATAACAGGGCTAGAAATTGAGAATTTAACATGGAAATTTAACAGAAATTATGTTATATGCAACAAATTAAAAAAAAAAAGTAGGATTATGTTTGAAAAAAAGATCTTCTCTATTTTACTTTTAATGACAAATAATTAAGAGAAAAGGGTTGCAACATCTACCCTGTTCTGTTTTCTTGAAGACATCTTAAGAGACCCAACAACCCACCCCTCTAAAATCCAAGGAGACTCCTCCCATCTTCTACAAGTATTTATTCTGCTACTACGAGTTTGACTACTACTACTTCAACTTCTCACCTGGCTGCTACTCTGCTTCTTCTTCCTCCTCCTCTTCTTCTCTTTCTTCTTCCTCTTGTAGCCTTTAACCAGAACCCTTATACGTAACTCTCTCCAATGGCAGCTGTGTGTGTATGTGTCACAATGTGGACTGCGGACTATCAAACTGATGTTGAACTGAACTGTACTGTCCACTCAGAGATGTCATTGATTCTGTGCATTTGAATTGAAAATATCTGTTGTCCCATTCTTTGGAAAAAAAATTCCTGACCTCGATATCCAAGGCAACACCGTTCTTTCAAAGTTAGAAAGTTCATCTGAAGTCCAGGGGTCAAGGATGAGTCAGGAAAAGGTACAGGTCAAGTTTGTTACCCACACAATGATCCAAGCAGGTACAAGATGGCTGCCTCATCATCCAGAGCTGTTATTCCACTTTCTTAGATTTATGTCTGAGGAGATCGTGTTGTTATTTCCCCTAAAGAGAGGTTTCTTTTTGAACTCACACAAGGCTGGATTTCAGAAAGAAGTCCAAATCCCCTGAGCTCAACCATATCCACCTAAGAAAATTTAGACACCAACGTTTGGTGATATTTTTAAGCATTCTTTAAAAAAAGAGACAAATCCCACATGTCACAGCCTACATTAAGGTTGTGTCTAGATGGTAACCATAGATTTGTGAAAACACATGAACACTCTTAAGACTCGCTTCCTGACGACCTAACCTAACCGTAGCCATTTGAGGTCCATACCTAATCATAACCATCGTGCGAGACTTTCGCAAATCTTGGGTTATCATCTAGACAGAACCCTACATTATGGTCTGATGGTCAAGTATTAAAGAACCAAAGAATCCCGCACAACAATCATACAAACTGCATGAATTTTACCTGATGAAGGTCTGAGGACCACAATGTCATGCCCATGAAGTGAGTTGGACGATATGCGCAATTCTTATTTGAGCTGGTCACTATATCTTCACGGTGTGCAAGAACCTTTTTGAAATGATGTATTTAGTCTAAAATATATCAATGTAATCAATGTATCTGTATTCACAGGCCGTAAATCCAGTAGCTTTTTCATGGTGTAGCTTAACCAAATCTACCCTTTGACTCTGTCAGGGAATCACACAAAAAGGAATTAGCTTGTGCATTGAAGGGGATGGATGCTTTACTAACCCTACTTTGGTTAGCTGGAATGCAGCCACAATATTGCTCATTTAATATATAGTTCACGTTTTTCATGCTGGTTTCGAAAATGGAGCGAGCAGGAATGTACAACTTCACTTAAATTATATTTATTTACTGAATTTAGTCGGAAAATAAGTCATGCCATTACTTAAATCTTCTTGGCTGATAATACTTACTCTGTTGATGAGCTCACTTGATGAGACCATGCTGCTGGAGTCAATGCAACATAGCCCTTCTAGTGAAAGTTTTTCTATGATGTCTTTCCATAAAAGGAATTACACATTTTAAAAAAACTAAATATGTAAAACTGGAGCCCAACGTTCAACCTGTAGAGTGGAGGCTGTCTAGTGTATATCCCGGTGACCCAGATTGAATGACTTTAGTAATTGGTTGGTGAGATAATATGCAATACTTCCAAACAAAATCCCATGTAAACAATATCATCAAAGTCCTACAACAGGTTGCTTTAACATGGAAATATGCTGACTCTGTCACCAGCTAATACCACCTGGTAAGACATTGTAGCAGATGTAAAGGGTAGAGCTCATATGAAAGACCTGTAATAATGAATTAACAGCAGCTCCTGTTGGTGGTGCTTTCCCCAAGTTGAGAGGCAGCCATCTTGGCTCTGTGTGTTCAAACAGGGTTTGCCAAGTACCATAACACCAGAAACAATAGAGGCGAGGGCATTCTGCTGAGCCGTGGGAAAGTCTTTTTCCTGACAATGTTTAGACAGATTTAGATACGTTTGATAAACAGATAAATTCACGGAACGATGGGAAATGTATTTAAAAGTGGCACTTTGGGTGTACTGGAAGCACTCGACAGATATGTTATCGCAAAAAAGCTGTAGATTGTGTTGGTACATATGTTTTTGTCTTCTCGTCTTTATTATGCATCTTATGTTTACATTAATGCTCATTTTCAGTTGCTCTGTATTAATTGATATTTGGTTTATAAGACAATGTGGGCCCACCACTTGGGCAGAATTGTTGGACACTTTGTAGGCATAGATGGATTACTGAACAGGCCGACCGGGCACAGGCCTCTGTTTGAAGTGACTAATACCATCTCTTAGTGGAAGTTAATCAAATGGCTACACACATACACAAACCGACTGCGAAGGTACACAAAACAACAACAAAGAGACTCAAAAGGACTACAAACTGACCACAAAGTGACTCAAAATGACTAGAAAGTGACGCAAAACCACCACAAAAAGACGCATAACTACTACAACGGCACACAAAATGACTACAAAGACACATACAACACAACTGCAAAGACACTCACGGTAAACACAGAGTCTTTCATTCTGGTCTGTGCCCAGGGCCTCATGGTTTCATAATCCATCCATGTTGTCGTAAGCTTTTCATTTTGTGGCTGACGTCCAGTAGGGCTATGACAAACATCTAACCGAGATATTCCCGTTTATGGCTTGGTCCCTATTTATAAATATTGCCGACAAATGAACGAAAACACTTGACAAAAAAATGTTCAGCTATCTGCAGACAAATCTGCACTCTCAAACTCACCAGCCACAGAAGTTCATCAGCTGTACTTTACGCTTTTCAACAAGGGCTAAACAAGCCTACCCTTGGGATTTGTGGACTGGGCCCTCACAAAATGTGGTCATACTGCATGTACCATGTTCAGTCACGCTGCTGGGGGAGACAGGAACTTAAGACCCAAACTACTCGTACTGATATGAATTATTGACTCTGTAACCCATCAAAATTTAATTTAGAATTAGCTATATATGCAAGATGTGTCAGGTCTGCTACTTTACTTAGTTCAACTAAGAAAGATGTTGCTTCACACGGGCAGTAAAACCTTTCTTTCTTTCTTTTTGGACAGTCCTAGGCACTCACAGACTTCACCAGTTCTGCAACTGTGGAATGTTCCTAAATATGGATTCAGCCATGATCTCATTGCTCTCTGGAAAGACAAAATAGTTTCAGCTCAGCTCATTTTTTCTTCGTCTTCATATATCATAGTCAAGCTGCGGTCCATCCAGTATGTGTTATTCCATTGCGTATCAGGTCATGCAGTGTATGAAAATCAGACATTGAGGAATGATGTAATAAACTGTAGCAATTAAAGCGTATGTTGCCATTCTAACTGAACCCTATAACTTGAAGGGCCATGGCTGACCAACACTAAATCCCCTGGCTTGTTAAATATGAAGTTTGGTTTGGTTTGCACTGAACCGTGCATTGTGAGGACCAAAAAGGTTTGGTAGCCATAATCTTTTTTTTTTTCCCTAGACATACACGCTGTTCTCTGTATGATTCTGGGGGAATCTTAACAAATACCAGGGAGCCAACAATCAATTAGAAAACAGGGCCTATCTCAGGAATACAGTGTATCAAAAATCTGAGAGGTGGAACGTTGAGATGATATGATGCTGCAGTATGTACTTTCAGGAAAGTTTCAATTAGTTTCAAATGAACATTGTGATAATTTCAATGGATCCCAACAATGCTACTTGAAGCCTGGAAGTAAATTGTTCTGTCCTTTTTGGTCCAAACTGTGTCCAACTGTCCTTCACTGCACTAGGTCTCATTGCTTCCAGGGTATTCTTGTTTTATGTGGTACTGTATGTGACAAGAATCGGTTATGATATGTTATATCACTTGTCTTCCTAAAGGTATAAAAGGTACTGCTTCAGAAATTTAAAAGATAGCTACTGTACTATAGTTATACCAATGTTAACGCAGTGACTTTCAGTATCTTTCATTTTGTTGGTTTGAAATGCTTTCAGCATTTTGTTGATTTGCTAAAACTGTAGTTTTTGGTTTACATGTCATCTACGTATTTTGTATTTTGTAACACATGCAATTATGATGAATTATGATCATGACGATTATAACAATGGATCGACAAATGATTTTGTATTCGAGCATGCAATGAACATAAAGATAGCATATGCACGCACCAGTTGGGCTAAAGGCTTCATGTCATTATGCTGTTGGTTGAACAACTGGTTTTATGTCTCAGATGGGGTTCAGGAAGGAGGGATGGTTGGGATTAACTCGGGGGTGCAAATGTGTTCGAATATCTGAGAAAGAAGACTTTTTACCTGCAGTCACAGCACAACGGATATATATACAAGAGGACTTCTACCAAGGCCCTAACCCCTCACTATCACTATAGATGTAAAACAGAAAGGTTTCTTTCAACAATATCAGACTTGCACTTAAATTGGTATAACTCTACCTAAAGTCATGGGAGGGCTTATACAAACTACATACTCAAATGTAACGTATACTTTTATCCATTGTATCTTGTTTCTAATTTATCGATTGTCCATGAAGAGACATACTAAGAAAACAAGGATAGTCCCTAGCATGGGTCAGGCTACAAAATGGTGGGATCCTACCATTCACACAATGCAACTTAATGATGTTTGACATCTTTCAAACTCCACACCAGCAGTTTGTAATGAGTTAACAGCAGCCATTCTCAAACACTTTGGTGAAGCAAAGATTCATTTAAGTTGATTTGGTTACAATCTCACAGTATCCTTGGTTTCTCTCTTGCTCGTTAATCCACGACGAAAAGTGCAAAATGTTTTTTTCTCATTGAAAGGTTGAAAAATCTTCGATTCTCTGACACCCCTCAGAAAGGACCTTTGTTGCTCCATTTAAGAACACTTAGTTGTCAGAGCATAGGTAGTTGATGTCTCCGATGTCTTGTTTGATACTCGAAAGTATGGAAAAGAAAAGCTTTAGCGGTTCATGGCGCATGGGTAAAGCCCTGCATCAAAATGGGATCCACCCCTCTCCCTACATGCATTTCCTAAGACATGTTGCTTCAGAAACCGACCTGATTAAGTCATAATAGAGACCTGTAGAAAAAGAAGAAGTGATGGCTGCACAGTTCTAGAAAGACAGATAGAAACCCTGATTATACCACTGCAGTGTAGTGGGGACAGAGCAATAATGGTACAGTCTTTTTTGGGTTTTGGTTATGTGTGTGTGTGTACGAGTGTGTCTAAGACTGTGTGCGTTTGTCTATATAAATGACTTGTGTGTAAGAAAGGAAGCATGCTGTGCAAACTGAGCTAAGCCACACCCCTGTGAGAAGATTGACAGCTAAGCTGACTAATAGTGCAACTTTACTTGAAACCCAAACGACAACCAGACATATCAGGACAAGATGCGGAGGAGCGGCTCTGCCCACTGTCACCCCCCCCCCCCCCCCCCCCCCAAACCCCCATCCCCACACACCTTTAATGCTGATTGGAGTTTTAAAAGGCCTATTATATACAAGTATTTCAAAAAGCCAGGAGGAATGTGATTGGTGGGTGGAGAATCAAACGGGACATGGACATAACTAAACCCAAGTCAAATATAACACCTATTATTTTTCATTTGTGAATGCATTGCATTGTATAATGTTAGGCAAGCTAGCTAGTTTATCCAGACAGTGGTGCTAGGCTGAAACAAGCTAACCAAGACATTTTACAAATTAGGCCTACTATTCACTTATGGTCTGCTGACCGCCAGCCGCATCTTGTGGTCATAAGAAAGATGTAGACTTTGGACAGTGGACTTCATGTTAAAATTGTTTTGGATTGCTGACTTTGTGCTAGCTGTACTCGCTGACGCTGTCTGGTTAAGTTACTTAACTAGCCTTATATCATAAAGAACATCTCAATGTCTTCAGAAAAGCTAATAATTGGACCATGAGTTAAATATTCCAAGGCTAGCACTAACCTACATTGTCCAGATAATCAGGTCAGCTAGCTGAAAATCATAAATGAAATGTCCCCAGTTAAGCTACAGTGACGATAGTATTTTTTTATAAAAATACTATTTCCAAGGTACTGAATGAACTTTCATGTTTCCTTTCAGTCTGTAGCTAAAGTAGCAAGTTGGGCTCTAAAACTCCAGTCTGCGTTCTTGCAGCGACCTTTCCTCCTCTCCATCCCATGCTCCTCACATCTCCTCTCTCTCTCTCTTTCTCTCTCTCTCTCTCTCTCTCTCTGTCCTTCCTTCCTCCTCCCCTCCTCCACTTACTTTGAGGAGGAAGTTTCTTCTTGCATCCCTTGTTCTTGTGTTTTTATATTCTATTTTTTGGAGATGAATTCTAAATGCATGCGTGGGAAACTTTAAAATGATGACTTTAACTTAATCGCGGATGGACCACGTGAAGGGAAGTCTCTCCTCCGACGAGAAAAAAAATAAAGCAAATAGCAAAGGTTCTCTTCTTATCCTCTTCCTTTCTCTGACATGTTACCGTGTAGGACACAAACCAACATTTCTTAATGAAATCAAATGAAAATCTTGCTTCTTTTCATTCGGTCATTCCTCACAGAGCAGCAGACCGTAATGGGATCCCCTTCTGGAGGCGAACAGGCTCAGTTTCATGAGTCCAATCATGGTTTTCCAGGAGCTTCTCAGCACCTGTGCCAAGGTTTTGGTGCCTGATTGGGAAATCAATTCAATTTCATTTTTTCATTTCTCTGTCACCATTTAAGGCAGTATCATACACATGTTGACTCATATTTCTCTTTACTTTGGACGCTGCTATTGCAACTTTTCATTGAGTCATGAAAGCTGAGGCCATAGAAGACTCTCCTTCCCATCAGGTCACATCGCTCTTTTATTTTCACTCATTTCAGGTTTTTCGTTTTTTTATCTTGTGCTCATTTCGCACAGTCATCTTCCAAATTGTTTCTGTTTTTAATAAACAGTACAATATATAACGCTGTGAGTCCAGATGCTCTTAGAAAAACAGACCGACTGGTTCATGGTCCGAAAACAGGGATAACTAGTTGGTACGTGTCCACTGGAAAGAGGCAGAGAAAAAAGAAGGATGACAGAGAGACGAGAGTCTTCCCTCCATTAACGAATGGGGTTCATGCCATAAAGACCGATGCTGGACATAATTTTATTGTCACTACACTGGAGAGAGAAAAATAAAATAAAAAAGAATCAAGAACTGTATAAAATATATTTCAATGGAATGTTTATTATTTACCTTTTCTATTTTTGAAACATGTAAAGAACAAAAAAGGTGAAACTGTAATAATTCAACAGCATTTGTGAAAAAGAGACTTATAAAAAAAACAGTTCTGTTGTTCAAATGTATGAAGGTTTGACTGTGAATGCTGATTTACCTGAGCAACTCTTCTCCTTTACTGATAGGATAAATGAAAAACCAGATGAATAATGATAAACAAAAAAAATCACAAAACTACTGGGAAAAAGCAAACAAATTCAGTTTAAAGAGAAAATCTAGAAAACTTAATAAAAACATTAAAAGCTTATGCCAAAACTTTCCATTTGTGTCCTGTGCCTTTCTTGTTTCGTCACAGATCCATTTCACAGTGCTGCACTTCTCTAAGCGGCTCGTCATTTATACTACACAACACTCCGTTTGTCCTGCAAGAAGCTTTCCTGTTCAACTTGTACGTCAAAAGTCAATATATACATAAACCACTGAGAGGTCCAGGATATTCTACGGAACCGTGTCAGTGTGACATTTTATGTCAAGTCTCAATGACAGTGACCGAGAGTTGTGCAAGTTCAAACTTCACAGCGCGGTCGATCTGGGCCAAGTGTGAGTGCTACCCCCATTCTCAGCATTCATCAATACTTTAATCAATCAATCCTTTATTTGTTAGGGACAGTGCACATTAATGAACAACGATAACATATCACTGTAAAAGTGCCGGATTATAGCAAAGATGCTAATTTGCATCCGTAGTCCCTGCTAAAAAAGAATAGAACAAATACAAATACTACTAAATAAATAAATAAAGTACAAATAGAAGAGACAAGACACACCGTACAATACATGACACACTCAGGAGGACACCAGACCCACACAGAATAAATCAATGAAATAAAACGTTGTGTGCAATATGATACAGACGAGTCAGTGGTCGCACTTTTGATTTGATTTAAGCCACTTTTATTCATGCATGCTATCTCTATAGTCTAGACATATGTATTAATAAACGTGAACAACTACCCCACCCCTCCAGTCCAAAAACTAGGGTGCTAAAATTCAAATGTGTGATGTCATCAAGAATAAAGTGGAACTGCTCCATAGACAATTCATTAGGTAACACCGACGGCACCCGCAGGACTGTTCTAATACATGGGGACATTTTCTATTTCAGAGCTGAGAACACAACAACAGAATAAAGCTTATCGGGGTATAAAAAAAGAAACCAAACTAAACCTGTCTCCCGTTCATTGTCTATGGATCAGCTTCACTTCATATGTACGTGATGACATCACAAATTTGAGACTTACTACTCTGGCTTCTGAACTTTTCCTCGTTAGTTTTGTAGCAACTTAAGTTGAGTAAGTCAAGATAGTTTGTAATATTGAACTAGTACTAGGTCACATTCACTTCTTCAGATTGTTTTTTTTTTTAATGAAATGCTCCGAGCTGTTCTTTCTCAGTAAAACCTCCTCCTGGATGTTTCAATAAAAATATATAAATCAAAATGTGAGATGTTTTCCGCCGGACTCTGCACTGATTTGTTGATGAAACTCTGCAGAACTCAGTGGGCAAGCGTCTTTAAATGTCGTGGGAGTGAACAAAGCTTGCGTTCATGGTCAATGGTTGCAAAAAGATACGTTTGCAACACCGTTCACCACCACAAACACTGGCGTGCTCAATGAACAGAGCTCTCCTAGCACATTCGTGCGCTGTAAACTGACTCGTGTCAAATGCCAGCTTTTACAGCTTATTCACAGGTTTCTCACTGCCAGTGTTCACCTTTCTTTAAGTCCCCCCTTTAGTGGAAAACCTTGTAAAGCAGTAATGTCAGACAAACCATTTGGATTAAGATAAATATATAAAATACTGTAGCTCCCAGCATCACTGTGGTGATTCAAAAACTCCAACAGGCATTTTTAACATGGTGTCCATCCTCAAATACAGCATGGATTGGTCTCTTCTTTGACCAAACAAACACATAGGGTATGAAGCCCACCAAAATCAGTGTTTTGGAATTTTTCATATTTATAAAACATGGTTTAAATGCATTTTTTTGGGTGAAAATCCATTTGAAAATTAAGTATTTTGTTAGTGTATATCATGGAATATAAAATAAAGTACAAATTCTGGCATGAGCCTTATTGGTATCATTTAAGCCCGTGTGTGCTCCAGATAAGTCCATCAATCAATTTAGTGACAAAATAAAAACATTTTGTTATTTTTGAACCAGTCAAAACACCAACATATGGGTTTATTAACATGTATTACACATATTATTTATTAAAAATAAACATTTAGTATGAATAGAATATAAATAACAATAATATATGTAAACTCAGCTGGGAGGAGGCCTCGAGGAAGACCAAGGACTAGAAGGAGAGATTAGATCTCTACACTGGCCTGGGTCTTCCAGTACATCATCGGATATATCTCTACTCATACTGTACATTTCATTTCTACTATGTGGAAGCAACAGGATGTGCATGATGTTACCAGACAATCAACAGTGGATTTGACCATTTCAGACCGTGTTTTGAGAATAATGTTTTTCATTAGTGCTCCGAAGCAACTGAAACTCACATCCTATCCTCACAGTAAGTAAGACCAATATTCCTTTCCTACAACACCCTCTGGTGGACACACACGGACACATCATTTGCGCTATACTTCAATTATTTATATAAACTAGAATGAACTTGTGAGGAGATTTTGATGAGATTGAAATGGAAAAGAAGACATTGTAGGGTGGTGTCAGCGGAGGGAAGAGAGAAGACCATGACAGGTCACAGTAGGAAGAGTACAGGTGTAGAAGACAGAAGTCAAAATGTCTGCACAGATCAGTTAGTCCACAATTTGCAATGCAGTTTTATTTAGTTTTTTATTTGCATCTGCATTTCTTGATATTACATGTCTTCATCGGGTCAGTGGTCGTATAATGTAATGTAATTGAATGGGGCACCTGCACACTGACAATATATGCCAATTAAAAATGCTTGTTTCAGATCGTTAGTGTAAGTGTCTGACTACGTTGTGGACAGACGGTGCGTTTCTAATCCAAAAATAATGGTTTGTTTTTGCACATTTTCAAATTGTGCCGACAATATGAAGAGCTCTTTAGAGAACTTCACGCAGCTTTCATAGACAGAAGTTACCTTTAGATGCAGACAGGCAGAAGTTGTGGCTGGTTGTGCTACAAATGGACCCTAAAGACTCTGGATGCACACCAGGCTTTAGCCCCCACCCTCCGTACCGTTGTTGCCATTAATTACTTACAAAGAAATACACGTCGAAAAAGGGTCCAGGTCAAAAAAATACAGAAATTCCCCTTTAAATTCCACACTTCCCTAGCGGGGTTTGGGACCCCAGGTTGGGAACCAGTGATTAGGCTAATGCACCAATAAACTGAGTTGTGTTTAGAACAATATAAAATCATTTGAAATAACAAAATGCAGAAATAATGAGGTAGACTACAATGTTTAGAGAATAGGAAATTCTGTAAATTGCAAAAACATCTAAATAGTACCTGTGTGATATTACCCATTTACCACAGTTCATCACAGAGCAGGTGAGAGGGGTTTTCTAACCTTTTCCTCATCCTCCCCATCGCCACTGCCTGCAGACTGCACCCATTATAACCAAATCACAGTGGACACCTTCCTGGCCAGCTTCTTGAATAAAGGTATATTATTAACACCAGAGGTTTGCAGAAAACAATTTCTACAGGTAACAAAAAAATAAACGTTCAAAAAAATGTTGACTATAAGTGCATTCATTCATTATGTTAAAACAGCTGTTCATTTGGTTTAAGATGTCTAGTCACTATAAAAGTATTAAATTGTTCATTAATACAACATGAATGTGAAGGAAATATACTAAATAAGTCTGTAAACTAAGGATAGACACGTGATAATGGTCATTTGTAAACCTCACCACACGGGGGCACAGCTCAGTCAATAATCACATCAGTGAATACCTTCATTCCAGCAAACTCGTTATGATGCTTCTTTGACCAGCCTGAAAAAGCCTCTGTTAATAATCCAGGCCAGGGCTGCCCAATCCTGCTCCTTGAGAGCTGCTGCCCTGCATGTTTTAGGTTTCTCTCTGCTCCAACACACCTGAGTCTAATGATGTGCTCGTTATCAAGCAGCAGCAGCTTGTCACAGGTTTACCTATCATTAGAGTCAGATGTGTTGGAGCAGGGAGAAGCCTAAAACATGCAGGACAGTGGCTCTCCGGGAGCAGGCTTGGGCACCCCTGATCTAGGCCATCCTGGACACTTCAGCGCGTCATTAAACTAGAACATGGGTGTCAAACTGATCCAGTAAAGGGCCGTGTGGCTGCAGGTTTTCATTCCAACCAAGCAAGAACACACCTGACTCGACTTACTCAATCACCTGAACTGTCTTCACACAGTTGATTTGTTGGACCAGGTGTGTTTTTGATTGGTTGGAATGAAAACCTGCAGCCACACGGCCCTTTACTGGATCACTTTGACACCCATGAACTAGAACAGGGGTGCCCACGCCTGCTCCTGGAGGGCCACTGTCCTGCATGTTTTAGGCTTCTCCCTGCTCCAACACACCTGAATCTAATGATAAGTGAACCTGTGACAAGCTTCTGCTGCTTGATAACGAGCAGAGCATTAGAGTCAGGTGTGTTGGAGCAGGGAGAAACCGAAAACATGCAGGACAGTTTTACAGTTAATTTTTCCGTAGCAGACTTCTAAAACATGCCATGATTTTAAAAATCGTGTTCATTAGTAATCTTTAAACTCAGGAACATTCATCACGTTTCAATGTGGTAAAACAGAGTTAAGTCTGGCTTTGAGTTATTAAAGAGTCCAGGAACCCAAACAGAGCGCTTTAGTTTCAGTCTAAAAGGGGTTTTTGTGCTTTTGTTTGTGTTTAAGATGTCGTTGTTGTGTCAGACATCACGTACAGACTGTTCAACTCCAGTGTAGGGTCACCTGGACCATGCCCGTCTGCGGCGGACCACACATTACATAACCGGTTCAAACTACTCTGCCATGAACCGGCTTTGGTTGAAGTGTGTGTGTGTGTGTGTGTGTGTGTGTGTGTGTGTGTGTGTGTGTGTGTGTGTGTGTGTGTGTGTGTGTGTGTGTGTGTGTGTGTGTGTGTGTGTGTGTGTGTGTGTGTGTGTGTGTGTGTGTGTGTGTGTGTGTGTGTGTGAGATTTGGGTTGTGAAAGCGGTCTGGTTATGTTTGTAGTCCGAGTTGTATTTACCAATGACATTTGAGCATGCTTTGGTTCTATGCAGGTAAACAGTCCATGTGGAGACCCATTTGCTATCATCTGACGGCAATTTAGCTTTTCATTAACCTTTTGTTATTATTTGTCTGCATTTATGTGCAGATATCTGTTTATAGTGACACCGTTTCTCAATTCCAGCTCCATTCTCATGTCAGAAGTCTTGGCTCGGATGTTTGCTGGCTACACCAGAAAGCCCAAAATAACCAGCACATTGTTGGTTTTGTTCTTTTAATGGGATTTGTCAACAGCCTCACTAACACTGACACGGTGGAGGCTCTGGTTTATTTCAGTAGATGTTGACCGACCGGTTTGTTGCAACCTGGAGCCTTTACACCTTTTTTGCTGTTCAATAGCACCATCGCCGCAACCCCACCAGTCACTCCATCAATCAACTCAATTATTTACCTGACCTTACAATTTCTCTGACTTTGGCAAAGAACCACACACATACACCCAGTGCATGATAACTGGAGTCCCAACATACACACCCTGCATGGCGGCCAAAGTCCTTGCATTGACCCCTGTACTGTTGCAAGCTATTCCAGATCATTTACACAAAGAAACACACACACACACACACACGCACACACACACACACACACACACACACACACACACACAAATGCACACAAACACACGCACACATTATTGTACATCTTCTGTTATATAACTCTGATTGCTCCATGTTCAGGTCTATTACTTGCACAGTTCATGGTCTGTGAAACACACACACACACACACACACACACACACACACACACACACACACACACATGTACACACACACACACACACACACACACACACACACGCACGTACACACACACACACACTCTCTGTGTCAATACAACTACCAGGAACCGGCTTCCACAATCCCTCATCAGCAGAATTGAGTTCACTCAAATATGATAAGCACAGAAGTTAAATCAAGTTCAGGACAATTTATTTTCCAAACATTTCTTTATAAAAATAGAATTTATCCACTATGAACAATTCACTTCAAATATACAATAGAATACGGACACTTCAAATAGCACCCTAACACGATATCTGAGTCACACATATCTGCGAATACACACAGTGAATCACATTAAACAGTATAACAGACAGTTATGTCAGATATACTCATTGTACTCATTACAGGTCTTCAATAAAACACTGATAAAGGCACATTCTTCTCTTGTAGCTCCGCTGATTAATGGATAACCAACGCTGTCAAGTTTACATAACTCAGTTTTACAGTATCTGCTAAACTCCAACGTACATGATCCTTAACCTTTATCAGTAACTGAGCAGCTGGAAACAAAACAAAAAGAATTCAAGGAAGAATTTGCTTATTTTCATACAAGACAAACAAAAGTAAAACTCTGCATAGTCTGACACCAGGAGAGAGGAAATGCATAGTTTCTTGTAGAACAAGAACTCTGTCTCTCTGTCAACATGCATAGGCACTTATTGTCTGAGCAAAACACCTCCATACCTAAAGACCTGATTGGCTGTAAAGCACCCTAATAAACCTTTATTAAAAGGAATCAGCAAAACATGTCTAATATTTGAGTGAAACACATTTGTAAATAACAATTCCAACAGAGTGCTGCAGGAATGAGTCCTGAAACCCAGAGATTAGTTATCATTTTTGCTTTTCCTGTTCCCTCGTCCTGAGGTCATTGAGGTTTTTGGTGAGATTCCTGAAATAAGTAGCCTTGTGAGACCATTCTGATCTTGCAAGCTCCATTGTATTTTACTGGCGCAACAGTCTGGTAACGTGCAATGGAGAAAATTTGGAGTTGTTTGCGAGGCGAACGTCCAATCAGCGTTGGTTTTGAGGCGGGTTTAAGTGTGACGCAACCTGATCTAGACACATTTTCAAACAGCGGTAGCACTAATTCTGTTAGCCGCTCGCTAATGCTTTTTTCTCTTGGATCCTTCTGTTGGAATATGGAGCAGGCACCCGAAATTGGGCCTTTGATCCGTAAATTTGCGTTACACAAACGGCAAATATCCTTTACTGACATGTTGTTTACTTTCTGAGCTATGCCTCTATGCCTCTACGCTGATCTGATAGCTTGATTTGGCCCGTATGTTGGTGATAGACGGATGATTTATCCAATCAGCAACCAGTATTTTGCCCTTTGTCCAAAAGATCTCCAAACCAGAGTTCCCAGATGGATATGCTGAGCAAATGAGAATCAATCCATCCGGCGGAGTCAGGTTATGAAATTACGTCTGTGGTTAACAGACACAAGCTCTTTTCATGTTTCTCTCTACGACATAAAATATGTCAGTAAATACCCCACCCGTGAATTCTGAAGCCTGTACGCGTCTTAAGAAAAGAAACATTATAATGCCGCACACGCGACATCAGTTGGACATTAGTGGTGGTGACGTTGAAGTCATGTCATCGTTTAGTTCATTTACAGCCTGTTGATCATAAAAGTGCAATGGATATCTGAACCGAATGTGTAAGTATAATATACTTTTGTTTGCCACAGAGCAAATTTTCTGCAATACATCAAGGTCCAGTGGATGCTACAGTTGATTGTTTAGAGAGTATAGCTGCGTATATGTAGTCATAGAGTATTATAAGTCATTATCAGTCAACCTCTAGTTTATAACTAGTCAAGAGCATCCATAAGACACTTGTAAATCATCATCATCAACATCATAAGTCACATCTATGATCTGTTATGACTGTTGATATAGTGCATCAGACGGCATTATATGTGATTATGAATGTAGTCATATAGCATTACTTGTATTAATGAGTTTAGTCATGAAGCATTATGAATGCATCATAATGCACTAGAGATGTGGTCTTCATAGAAAGTGTTACCAAAAGTTCCATCGGCTTTTCGGTCGAGGGAACCGGGGTGATGCTAACCTCAGGGTCGGCCTACAAAAACACGTCATCCCTGCAGCACTCTACATCGGTCAGATAACGATCACAACAGCTCAAGCGACCTTCATCTCGCCTTCTCTCTCTCTGACTGGAATTCTACCACTGCATCTTCCGCTGTCAGCTGTCTTGACTTTGAATTTGAACCTTTTTTCTTGTCAGACAGGAAGATGACGATCACTCCAATCAAGGAAGTGCCCAAGAAATCACAACGATCCTCTGCCTTCTCTTTAGATTCACTTGAGCTCCCGTCCACCGCCGGACTAATAGTTCTGGTCCCAAAATGCCCTTCCTTCGTAGGACGTTTCATGGTCAGCTTGCAAGGGTTTTTTGTCATTTCACTTCTGAATCACTTGGCAGCACGGTACACGGCCAGGTCCAGCGGCTCCTTTGAGGGGATGCACCAATCGTCTGCCTCCAAACTCAGCTTGTAGTGACGCAGAGCGGTCTTGTTAAAAACCGGCAGCCTCTCCACTGAGTCTGTAGACAATGCCTAGAGACAGACGGATAATAGACTTAAAAGCAGGAGTGACACATGAATCTTTACTCGCTGTCTTTATTTTATTCAGTTGGGGAGATTTTTGGCGTTCATTTATTTTGCTAGTGAAACTGTAAAAGCAGTTCACCTGAACACATCTTAGCGTTAGCCTGAAGTTACCTGTGTTGTTGCTGGATGGTGTAACTGTGATTCCAGTTTGGCTATTTCAAATCACAGTCCTGAGTCTTACAGTCTGTTCAGTTATCTGCACTTATCACTGCTCATGCTAACATACATGCGTGTGTATGTATCATAGAGTGTATAATAAAGATGGACATAGCTTCTGGTTGTGAAAAGTGAAGCCAATGCGTAAGTGCCGCAGCCTTAAGCCTGCATTCTCTGTCATTTAAATGGGGAAATTACCCTCTTTTCTCACTTGATTTATTACCTAAACATTTTCCTAATTAGTGTAAGGTTTAATCGTTAGTTTATGTCTTCTTTAAGACAGCATGATGTTCATTTAGTAAATTAGAGTAAAGTAGATGATAAAGCAGGGGATGCTTTAGGAGGTGGCTACCTTGTGGTTGGCAGGTCCCCATGCTTAGTGACAGGACAGAGGTTTGGCGATACAACGACATAGCCGTAAACTTGTTTTTGATTTTTGACTTGTTTTGATTCTAAAGACTCAAGCTCCTAACTCACCCGCCAGTAATAGTCCACCGTATGTCTAAAAAAAAGGCAGTTTCTCTCTTTATCATTAAGCTTAAGAGGGAACGGCACCAGATTGAAGCTGCTTAGCGCTCCTCCCCAGCTACGACCTCTTGTCCACCTCTGGTCATGACCAGTTTACAAAAAAATAAAGGCAACAGCAAAAAGATAAAAAGACTAAGATCTAAAATCAGTGAGTGACGTCGTGGTGTCCATCTCGTATATACAGTCTATGGTGCACATGATGCAACATGCTGTACCGAGATGTTTGTCCGAGCAGATCTGTGTATTCAACCACATATTCTTGAGGCCTCTCAAGTGTCACACATTGAGCGGGACAGTCACTCTTTTCGGTCTTTGGTTACGCACTCCCGCCGCATATTGTTTTTCTCATGAGGAAAAAATATTTATAGCACTGCTCTCACTATGGTACCAGCCACAATCAAGCACATATCCCCTGGAGTTCAGTCAAGCTGCCACTTACCAGCGGCCAGCCAATCAAAAAAAGAAAGAGGGGCTACACAATAGCCAATCCCGAAATAGCACTATTGTATCTGGGTAAGATTTAACGCAACAACCAATGAAAAAAAGCATAGTTTCCTGGAACTTTTCACGTGATTCTACTACAACCATCGTGGAGCTCAGAGTTAGTCATCTCCTGTTTTAATGTTACATTACAACAAATTCACAACTTGTTTGACACAAATAATGACAACTTGACTGCTGTTAGTATGTATTTTACCTTCAGGTGAATGACTGCGTCGGTGCCATGACCCTCCATAGAGTAGAGCTGTAAGTCTCCCTGAAAGTAGCGAGTGTAGAGACGAGAGATGGGCAGACCGTACCCAAACCCTGCCTGCACCCACACACACACACACACACACACACACACACACACACACACACACACACACACACACACACACACACACACACACACACACACACACACACACACACACACACACACACACACACACACACACACACACACACACCAGTTAGCATGTCTCAAATATCTATATTGAGTTTGAACGTACGTGTTTGTGTGTGAGTTGCTCACCAGTGGGGCTCTGTGTTTGTCTTCTATGGAGGGTCTGGGAGCTGTAGAGTACATGTAGCTGAACAGACGCTCTGTCTTCCTGAAGGGAACGCCACCTCCTCTGTCACTCATCTGGAGAGGGACAGAGATTATGGAGGTTAACACAGCAGCCATGATGGAGACAAAATAAATCGTTACGAAGGGCTGAGTAAAACAATCTTACCCTGTTTGCATCAAACATAGACAGAATGACCATGTTATACGTGTGTGTAACTCTTAATAACCACATTCAGTTTTTCCGAGGCAGGCAATTAGGGCAAAGGTTGAAAGGATCACACAATAGAGCGCTGCGTTAATCCTGTCTAAATATGGATGTGTGACGTGGCAGGAACCATTGATGTCAATGAATGGGCTTGGTATCTGGACTGATGATGATTCCTTGATGATAATGAGGGTTCATAAGGTTTATGTAACCTAATCAAGCAGCTGAACAGAACAATGGGGCAAAGGGTGAAAACACATTATTTCATAATGGGGACCAAGAAAAGCATTCGCTCTACTCCTTCTTTTGACAGCGTTTTAAAACAAGCATCCCTTAATTACCTTAGAGTACACATACTGTATGTGTTACATACTGCAGTATGGCTTAAGTACAGGAAGGATTACTGTGGGGGGTTTGGAGTAAAGACGTTTAAGCTGAGCCATTTCTCTTTCTATTTTTGGTTTGAGAATTAGGGACATAATATCAATCAATACCTTCGTTGTTCTGTCAACTTGTGACGTTCTATAAAGCTTAGCTAATACTGTGTTTGCTAAGGCATTCTGCATTTCAATCTGGTCTCTCTGGTTTCCATTGCATTAGCTCTAAAGTCCACGCGAAGTACAAAAGTCAAGTTGTAAATAGTAAAACTCACCTTGGAAGCTGTGATTGGTCTGCTAACTTTGCGTTTTTCATGTCAAAAAGACCTATGACAGTTTAGGAGCTGTTAGTTCTGTATGTAGAGGAGTCACTCACCTTGATTGACAGGTCCTCTCCACCAAGAGCGATCATGACTTTGATGGGTGGGAGGGTCCTGCTGGCCTCGTGGTTCTCAATAGTTGCTCTCATGGCATTCTAAAGAGGGAACAGGGAAGTTTATTAGCGATTCATTCATATGACATTCAGGTCGATATTTACACATTATTGAAAGGCGGATATAAGCTTATATCAAAGGATTAAACATACATTTTATTCTGAACAAACACTGAAAATGGTGTAACATGAGTCTCCTCTGTTGCTTCTCCATACCAACAGCTGTTGAGGGCCATGGGTACAGCAGTGAGTGTGTACGTTAATAATGTTAGAGGGGCCCTTCATGAATTCTAAAACATAAAAATGATTTCACTCATCGTGTTTGGTCCTGCTAGTCTCTGAAAACAGTTGCAAAATGTTTTCTGTGCCTCTGGAGGAACTTTGCCAAGTCAGAGAAAATAGCCCCTACTTATGTCATGAGGACGATGTCGATTAAGCTTGAAACTGTTCATGCTGAGAGAGTCTAATGCAGAGCTGTTATTATGGGATATGTAAGACCCAGAGATTTTGGAGTTTGCCCCATACCAGGGACTAAAAGTCAGGATAACTCTGCCTCTACACTTTAAACCATGAAGAAAGGCTCTATTGGTATTTATAGCAAAACAGTGTTTTTAAATTGTTTGATTGCAGATGCATTATGTATTACCTTGAAGAGTTCAAAGAGCATGTGATACAGGTGAGAGGGGATGTATGAGATGTGGATGGGCTCTCTGTTGTTGTTGGCTAGGGGATGAAAAAAATGCAAAACAGTCAATGCTGCATGCACACACACACACACACACACACACACACACAGCCACGCATTAAAAACTGTAAGTGTGTGTTTTGTGTGTGTCTCACCATTCATTTGCCTCAGCTCCAGCTCTGGCGCTCCCAGGTAATACCGCTCACACAGCAACTTAGCACTCTCATAGGCATCTAGAGAGAGACAGAAAGCAAAAACATCTCTATTCTTTGCCCTGCATGGACATGATAAAGGTGACATAAAGATCAGATGTGATAAACACACGGTTATCATCGGTGTAAACAGCATGGCCGAGTGTGTTGCATCACCATCAGCTGCCCTGATTCTTTCTGTTCAAACACTGGATGATCAGCCCTGTCCTGGTTATCAATCTGCTTTATTTGATCGTGATAAACTGACAGAAGAAAATATGTTTATGATGAAAATAGTTTTTAAATACACTTCATTCTCAGGGTGTACTATTTTGGCAGCCAGCATGCATGAACTGAGAACTGGACACAGTGTTTGAGGCAGAGCCCTGTTCATTCCTGTAAAAGCTGCTCAGTGGCGCATGAAGCCAAAAAGGTTCAACATCTAAAAATACCCAAATGATCAGCACTACTTCTGCACTTTGAGGCCCATAGAGCAGGCGCACTAGAGACTTGCACCAGCCCCAAGATCTGCTCGGTCCATCACATTTTGAAAGTATAGAAGAGCCACAGGGGTTAAATAATTGACTTCCCATTCAAGTTAGCAAGAGCGATTAACCGGAAGATCCAGGAGAAGTCTCTAGTGTGCGTGCTCTATGGACCCCAACAGTGTGGAAGTGTGAGTGTCGATCAACCGGGGGCTGCCACTGTGCAGTTTTCATAGGAATGAACGGGGCGCCGCCTTGAACGCTGTATCTAGTTCTCTTAATACATCCATGATCAGCGGTAGTTGCAATTCCACCATTTGGCACTGTGTTCAAATTGGCTTCACAGCTCAGGGCACTTCCTGGGGGCTTGCCAGCATGCAAGACACTGCACTGCTTTGTTGGGCCCCTATTATTCTGCTACTCTGTGCATTCTGCATGTGCCCTGTTACCTCCAAATACCTACATGCACACTTCAGACTACACATGACAGCATTTACCTTACATCGGACACTAAGATAGACCTGTCCCAGATTCACTTTTTGGATATTGGATTAAACTAAATTAAATTACAAACCAACTAAAATTCAGTGAATGTGGGACTTTCAGGGGGCCAGGGTCCCTGTGTAATCCAACCTGGTGTCATATAAAGCTGCAATTTAAAACAACCAAATAAACTACATAATCTATTTGATGTTTTTGTCAGTTGTACTCTATGTTATTCACTCTATATCTGTATTTACTGGAGTCACATGATAATGAACACACGTTCTGAAATGATTATCATGAGATTGTAATTAGAACATCATGTCAGCTGATATAAACCGAATTACTACTGGTCAAGACCAGCTTTGACAGCCTCTCTCTCTCTCTCTCTCTCTCTCTCTCTCTCTCTCTCTCTCTCTCTCTGCCTGTTTACCTCGAGCAACCTCTGTCACGTCACACATGGAGTCAATACAACCAATGGTGTAAGGGTGGGCTGGATTTGTGGTGCCGCTGAAGACAAGAGCTGCAAAAAAGTAGAGAAAGAGGACATAGTTATTATTCCTATACAACCACAGTACCACTGGTAGTAGCAGTTATGATATCAGTTTTTTTTTGTCCAAAACAGCTGGAAGTGTGTGCTTGGTTTAGGACACAGGCCTGTAGTTTTGACTGTGTGTGTGTGTGTGTGTGTGTGTGTGTGTGTGTGTGTGTGTGTGTGTGTGTGTGTCAGCTCACTGTGCTGGTTGATGAGCATTCGGATGGAGATGCGGCTGGTGTAGAAGCGGTCCAGGAAGTACTGGATGTTGTGGTCGGTAACAGACTCCTGCTGGCCAAAAGTGTCTTTGTACTCAATGATCCCCTGAGCCATGGTGGGGACCACCTCATTGTGCCGGTTCCTTATGGCCTCCAAAACCTCCACAAACCTTGGATTTGATGGTGACAGAAAGAAGGGGGTAGCAGGGGAAGGACAGGAGGAGAGGAAGAAGGCGGAGATTAGGTTAGAGAAAGGAAAAAAAATGCTATCTTTTACAATTCTGTCCGGTTCTGCCACACTCACATCTCAAGGACTCTGTGATCATCTGGGTTCTTGTCCAGAAACTCCAGGATCTCCATCAGGCTCTGGATGTACCTGAGAGAACACCAGAGAGTCAGTGACTGTCCAGCAAGACATAGTGGTAGCTGGAGCATGAGGTCCGTTCTCTTAACTTGATCTTGTCAGACTTTGACTCTGCCTCATTTCCTCTTACCAAAAAAGGGCATGTATGTGATGCTGGGGGGAGGGAGATACGTCCATCTGGCTGACAGATACCTGCGAGGAGAAGTGAGAGCCAGCAGCTAGCTGTCACTTAAGAGGCTGTGCCCCTAATTATTCATGAACTTTAACCTCCAATAAAATCAAAACTAGCCTGGTACAAAAAAATCCAGCCCCCTCAGTGTTGTCATGGAGATATGACCTAAACATACAGACTAGAATGCTTTTTTGTACCAGGCCTTAAACAGGTTTAATGATGCTGTGAAAACGGCCTGTTTAACATGGGGGTCAATGACAAACTGCTCTATTATGAAACCTGTCCCTAGTGGCGAACTGCAATTTTTGGCACTTCCTTATTGGATCAACCAGGAAATCGCTGCGGTGGGGAGAACACTAACCACACTATGGCCTGGTACAGAGCAAGAGAGAGAGAGAGAGAGAGAGAGAAATAGAGAGAGAGAGAGAGAGAGAGAGAGAGAGAGAGAGAGAGAGAGAGAGAGAGAAATAGAGAGAGAGGAGGATGTAAACAGTGTCATCCATCACCAGCCCTGACACGTGTGGGTTTGTGTGGTGATGCAATACAAAGAAAATAACTTCAGCGTGACTTCAGTTCCCTGAGACGACCCACAACCCTGCAGAGGGGAGGTGAGGAGGTGGGCTCTGACGGTTAGAGTTAGAGTCAGACATTTTCCTGTTTTGTTTTTTCCCCTCAAAACCAGAGTAGAAAAAAAAGCTGAGGGTGGTGAGAAATCGTTTCCTTCGAGCAATTCCTAGAAAGCTCCCAGAGACACCACAGCATGCTGCCAGGATTTTGGAAAACACAGAGAGAGAGAGAGAGAGAGAGAGAGAGAGCTGTGGGCCAAACTCTTCAAACTTCCCAAGATCATTAACATTACAAGTCCTCAACAGAGAGGTCAAAGATCAAATACATGACCAAAGATTGAAGAGATTCAAAACACAGAGAACAGCTGTAACCAAAGCGTTTTCAAGTCAAAGTGAAACTCTTTTTTTTATCTCAAAGCGCGTCTCATTACATTAACACATTACAATATTTCCATATCTCCGATAGTTGCTATTTTCGTAGGAATGACGCTGAGAGTACGACTTTGTTTATCACTCAACAGTGAAGCTGCTGATCGGAACGTGCCGTTCCCCTCAGCTGCAACAACAAGCAGCCCAGCCGAGGAAAAAGACGAGAAAGAAAGGCGGGGGTTAGCAGAGGAACTGGGACAAAGTTCAGCCACCCTCCCTCCTCCTCCTCACTCTGTAATGTAATATCTGATTATATCCGGGCCAACAGTGAGGCCAACAGTGGCCTGCTATTCATAGCAATCGGATTATCAACCGTGTACTCGTGAAAATGAGGAAGCACTCCAGTTTTGAAAGTGTTTCACAAGTTTGAAGGGTCCGAGAACTGTCTGTACCTTGGGCTGAATGTCACATGAACTCTTGTACCTTGTACATCTAGAATATTAAGCTCCTTTTGAAAAAAAACAAAATAAGTGTGAGCATTTTTACTCGAGAGGGATTTTCTATGACTTTTCGGGACAGCAGTGACATAATGGGGCCGTCAGTAAACGAGGCGGTAAATCAGTCGACAATCAGATATTGTACGAGTCAGTCCCTCAGTGAGCGTTCAGTCGTCCATCTCTATGCCTCACCAGCTCTGGAGCAGCTGGACGGAGGGCGTGGACAACAGCCGGACCGGCAGCAGATTGATCTCCTTCATAATGTTGGACAGACGGACAGGAAGCTCCTGACGAAGGAAGACAAACGACGTGCGTTCACAGGCGTTGGTTGAACCTGGAGAGAGAGAGAGAGAACACCATTCAGCGATTTCAATTCAAGATTTCACTGGTTTAGATTAAATCAGCTTAATTTGAAGCGTAACTCTGGTGTAAAAACACCCCTGGGTCTTTCCTCGGCAAATTCGGTCAACTCATATCATGCTACTGCAGACGTTTGGTGTTATTTTTGAGCAGTATCAGTGGCCTCATGCCTTCACCAGCTGCCCCGAGCTAATCAGTGTTAGCTAGCACTGCCGGTGTTGTAGCGACTCTCCGGGGTATCTCCATTAATCGTTCATACACAAAAAAATGTATCCCGATGGCTTATTTGATGACCGAATATGCCCCCCAAAAAAACCTGGGTTGATTTGAACTATGCTTTAAGCCCCTACACCTTCTCCGCTGCTCATAAATTAACTTCCTGATTAAATCATTATCATATATACACATACACGAATATAAACATAACTATATTCATCTAACAGTGTCAAACCGTGTTTAGTCGTGTACCCAGCCTACCACAAGTGAACATTAATAAACCCGGATACAGAGAAGCTGTTCAAGTCAAAGTTGTCTTTTTCGTTTGCTAAGTATTAATAATATTGCAAAATGGACGGCTAAAATGAAATGTACATTTTCAACAGGAAAATGGTAAAAGAACCTCCCCTGCGGCTCCTGTTCAACTGCTTTACCTTCAGTCTAAAGAAAATAACAGCACCCGGTACCCCCTAATAACTTGTGTACAGTCGCTAATAAAAGTCACAGTACCCCCTAATAACTTGTGTACAGACCCTAACAAAAGTCACAGTACCCCCTAATAACTTGTGTATAGACCCTAACAAAAGTCACAGTACCCCCTAATAATTTGTGTACAGTCCCTAACAAAAGTCACAGTACCCCCTAATAACTTGTGTACAGACCCTAACAAAAGTCACAGTACCCCCTAATAACTTGTGTATAGACCCTAACAAAAGTCACAGTACCCCCTAATAACTTGTGTACAGTCCCTAACAAAAGTCACAATACCCCCTAATAACTTGTGTACAGACCCTAACAAAAGTCACAGTACCCCGTAATAATTTGTGTACAGACCCTAACAAAAGTCACAATACCCCCTAATAACTTGTGTACAGACCCTAACAAAAGTCACAATACCCCCTAATAATTTGTGTACGGACCCTAACAAAAGTCACAGTACCCCCTAATAACTTGTGTACAGTCCCTAAATAAAGTCACAGTACCCCGTAATAACTTGTGTACAGACCCTAACAAAAGTCACAATACCCCCTAATAACTTGTGTACAGACCCTAACAAAAGTCACAGTACCCCGTAATAATTTGTGTACAGACCCTAACAAAAGTCACAATACCCCCTAATAACTTGTGTACAGACCCTAACAAAAGTCACAATACCCCCTAATAATTTGTGTACAGACCCTAACAAAAGTCACAGTACCCCCTAATAACTTGTGTACAGTCCCTAAATAAAGTCACAGTACCCCGTAATAACTTGTGCACAGACCCTAACAAAAGTCACAATACCCCCTAATAACTTGTGTACAGACCCTAACAAAAGTCACAGTACCCCCTAATAACTTGTGTACAGTCCCTAAATAAAGTCATCATCATTTTCTGTCCTTGTCTTTACCATTAACTTCGTTAACACGAGCAGCAGCGTCATTCACACACTGGGATCTCTGCAGCCGGAGGTGGCTGCAGGATGACAGCTTGTTTTCCCTTCACTGAGGAGGTGAGGTTGTGAAATCCACCCGATGAGAGGAAACATTTTATGACAGAAACTGCCCTTTCTCTTTGTCAACGTCCTGCCCGATTGCTGACTTTAAGCAACGACTAACTACAACACAGGGGTTGCAGAAGGAATCGATCAGGGAATTCCCAGATGCCATTTACTTTAATACCATGCATATAAACAATAGCCTGTCAACTTGAATTCGAAGCAAGCAAAGGAAATAAAGTAAGAGTGGAAAAATAATAAATGATAAATACGCAAACGCAACCACACAGTGATAACTCACCGAAGTCCAAGAACTGCTTCATGGACAGAGGAGAGGGGGAGAACTTGGAGAAGTGATCGACGTGTTTGGGCACGTTGGCCAGCGCTGCTGTCTTCATCAGAGACCGAACAAACTTCATCTTACTCGTCATCATAAAATAGATATGAATATATATTTATATGAGATTTAAAGAAAAAGGTCCGCTGCCGTAAAAAAAGAGCTGAGTGGTACTTGTATATGTAAAGGCGCAGTCGTGTAGTCCAGGAGATGCTTACAGTCTGCAGACCTGCACATGGAACTCTTACTTATCAGACGACCTCAGCCAATGGGAGAGCGAGGTGGGAGGCAGCCAGCCAATAGGATCCCAGGAATCCCACCTACTTTAACTGTAGGAAGATGGTAAACAAGGAGGCGTGTGTGTGTGTGTGTGTGTGTGTGTGTGTGTGCGCGCGTAAGGGTCATATTTATATAACGCTCCTCCGTCATAAACAGCACGGATGGAAAAGTGTCACCTTGTGTGCTTACTGTGCTATCATCAGCCCACACGTCTGACACGATCCTGTTTACAAAGAAGTTATCACAGTTCTTTAATCACGGCTATGGATAAAAACGCTGATTGTTTCAATACGCCCGTGAATGTTCTCATTTGTCCAGGTCATCATTGTCCTCAAAGCACTTTCAGTCAAAAGCAACTGGACTTGGTTATTTGTCTAGGAAGACGTTTCACCTCTCATCCAAGAGGCTTCATCAGTTCATGTGCGCATCTGACCAGGGTGGGACTGGACCAGGACCAGGACCAGGCTGGGACTGGTCCAACTCTTCCTAGACAAATAACCAAGTCCACTTGCTTATAAATGAAATTGCTCTGGTGCTGATTATTTCACGTCAACACTTGCTTCTCTAAGGGTGGAGTGTTTAAACCAGAGATCTCCAACAGGGGGCCCGGGACCTCCCAGGGGGCCTCAGAGTTACTGCAAGGGGGTCCACCAAATTGTTTGATAATCTTGACTACGGTTCTTTTTTGTAAAAATATGTCAGAAAATATACATTAACACGAATGCATTGTGTTATAAGCAAAGATTCATTTGTGAAAATACATTTACACAACATTTGATGATAGGCTTACTTGCTTCTAGACACTTAGGGCGTGCCCGTGCTTTAGGGTACTTGCCCCCCAAGAACCGATCATTATTCAAATGTATGTCGTTCAAGAAAGACGATCAAAAGGCAAATGTGTGTGTCAGTAACAGATAGGTTGTCACCGGTGCAGAGGACATTATATAGCACATATCTATTCAGGAATAGCTCAGTAAGGTGTGTGTGTGTGTGTGTGTGTGTGTGTGTGTGTGTGTGTGTGTGTGTGTGTGTGTGTGTGTGTGTGTGTGTGTGTGTGTGTGTGTGTGTGTGTGTCTGTGTGTGTGTGTGTGTGTGTGTGTGTGTGTTTCATACCCCTAATCACGCTGATGTTTGTCCAAGTGTTAATCTTTATGATAAGTTTGGTTTTAATGAATGTATAGGCCAGAATATTAGACAGGGTTTTTTTTCCCAGGAAATACGGGCTTGTCTTATTTTGGGGGTCTAGACTCAAAGGCCAGTCACTAAGTCAGTGTGTGCATTACATGTCAATATACAGTCACAACAACAGATGGCGCCAAAACTCTGTAAAACGAGTGTTCCTTTCATGATGAGCCATCAGTCACAACAGTTTACAGAGCCATTGTTTATAGTGTAACGTTTGCTTACAGTCACAACTAGCTTAAAGCAACAGGGGCCTGAAAGATGGAGAGACACAGTCCCAAAAAAAGGCACTCAAAAGTCAGCCAAGTTAGCCAACAACTGAGGAGGAGTGATGACACC
This sequence comes from Echiichthys vipera, assembly GCF_963691815.1. Classification (NCBI taxonomy): domain Eukaryota; kingdom Metazoa; phylum Chordata; class Actinopteri; order Perciformes; family Trachinidae; genus Echiichthys; species Echiichthys vipera. The sequence continues at coordinate 4,814,846 of NC_139842.1, read as the reverse complement.
AATTTGAAGATAATGGTGATTAACGCAGCAGAGTCATAGATCAACTGTCAAGCAGCCAAGAAATACGGGCTCACAGACTTTAATGTTCGAAGATGGTGAGACCAAAAAAGGCCTTCTTAAAAATGCAAACAGTCAGAGAAAATCGTACCATGGTCCTCAAATTGCTTCCAGGAGACTGACAGCAGACTGTGTGAGTAGTAAAAAGAGGAATGATGGAATTCTCATTACAAGAGCCGTTATTCAGCTTAAGTGCTTTTATAATCCTTATTTGCAAATAACATTATTTCTTTGTTAAAACAAGATTTGGTCTTCAAAATGTTTCCAAGAATGGTTCTTAAAAAAGGACGTCTTATAATCAGGGTCGTCTCATATTAGATCCAATACTGTAGTTATTTGATGGTATAAAAACAGAGTGAAATGTCATGACTGACAGCTGTGATTGATTCTGATTGGGTTGGGAGGGTGTATGGACGGGACTGTGATAGCGCTCAGTCCCTTTTTTTAAATTACAAGGTAGGTGCGAACCAATCCAATAAGGAAGTGCCAAAGCCTGCAGTTCTCTGACGGGCCACTAGGGGCAGTTTGCACAATAGAGAAATGTCTCATTGACCCTCATGTTAAACAGGCCATTTTCACAGCATAATTAAACCTATTTAAATTAAAAACCTAAACCTATTTGAATTTTTTTGTACCAGGCTAGTTTTTATTTTATTGGAGCTTAAGGTTTATGAATAATTAGGGGCGCTGCCTCTTGAGTGACAGCTAGCTGCTGGCCCTCACTTCTCCTCAGAGGTATACGTCAGCCAGATGGATGTATCTCCCTCCCCCCAACGTCACATCAATGCCCTTTTTTGGTCAGAGGAAATGAGGCGGAGTCAAAGTCTGACAAGATGGCGACTCCCATAGGCGAGTATGATTGGATCAAGCTGAGAGAGCGGACCCCGACGGGTATGCTACGTCCCTTTTTTATACAGTCTATGGCAGGGCTATCCAATTCCAATCCTGGAGGTCCACTGTCCCGCATTTTTTAGGTTTCTCCCTGCATTTACACAGCTGATTCTAATTATGTGCTTGCCACAGGTTTTAAAATCGTTAGAACCAGGTGTGTTAGAGCAGGGAGAAACCTTAAACATGCAGGACAGTGGCCCTCCAGGACCAGAATGCGGCAGACGTGGTCTATGGTCTACATGCTTTAGCTACCAGGTACATCCAAGAACCCAGAGTCCTTCAGATGTGAGTGTGGCAGAACAGGACAAAATCGGACAGGATAGCATTGAGGGGCGGCAGTAGCTCAGTCCATAGGTGACTTGGCTGGGAACCGTAGGGTCGCCGGTTCAAGTCCCTGTGTGGACCATGTATGGAGCGTGGACTGGTGGCTGGAGAGATGCCAGTTCATCTCCTGGGCACTGCCGAGGTGCTGTTGAGCAAGGCACCGAACCCCCAACTGCTCGGGGCGCTGGTCACTGGCAGCCCCCTCGCTCTAACATCTCTCCTCAATTGCATGTATAGGTCCTGGTTGTGCATGTGTGTATTTCGGGTCTGTGTGTGTAACATGTATGATAATAAGAGTGAAAATTGAATTTCCCCGTGTGGGATAAAAATAAAGTAATTCTTCTTCATTGCTTTCACTCTCTGTTTTATAAACTTTATTTCCATAGCATTTTTCTTAACAAGGTTACAAAGAACTTTTCAGGGGGGAAACTAGCAGATAAAACCAAGAACAGCAAAAACAATAACAGTGAAATAGATTTATTTTTTTGTCATAAACCAAACGGAAATGTTGACCTGATGATAGTGCCAAAGGAAAAGATTCATGATCATCAAAATGATTGCAATTCATCCCGTTGAGAACATCTGCATCCTTGAACCATGTTGCTAACATGGCTGAGAATTACTGATACTAAGTGAAGGCACAGATAACCCTTACTGAGGCATAGGCTACAGCAAACTAACATGTAGAGTAATATTATGGAGATTAGGACCAATGAAAAACAGTTATATATGATAAGGCTATGTGAGCATGAATACAAAATAAACAAATAGTTTCTCCAAAGCTTATGAACTTTGATGCAACATATTGCATATTAGGTCTGACTATTAGCACATCACCCTCAAAACAGAATAATTGCTGGAAAGAACAGTTCCACAAGTTTCTCTCAGACGTCACTCACTTGCACCTTCATGACAGGTTTGTAACAGTTAGACATGGTGGCCTTGATGGTGACATCTTCACTCTCATGGGTCAGACCAGGGCCTTTTGCTTTGCCTCTGACAAATGTTGGGTTTGTATTTTTAGACATTTCACGGAAAAGATCACGGTTACACTCTGTGCCGATGTCTAAGATTCCCACTGCGTACGTGTTTGACTTCAACTTATGGTCAAATGGCACCTGGAACAGCACAGCTATTTTCTTAGAGGTGTTTTTTGTAGAAATATTCAGGAGGTCATAGGTAAAGATGCCGACAGATCCTCCTGCTGTGTTGGGAGTCTTGACAAACAACGCCTCTCCAGATGAGGACGGGCCGATGCTAGGGGGCAGTGGAATGGTGCAGCGTCCACTATCGATGTACATACTGGAAGCAGAAATCGTAGAAAACGTCTAAATGATACGAGGATGGATTTAAAAATAAGAAGGAATATACGGATACACAAATCTTGCAGTTACCTGGGGTTACAGAGCTTGTAGTCAGAACTCTCATTTGAAAGCTCGATGTTGCACTGCCGTTGCGTTGGTATTAGCTGAGCAATTTTTGATCCAATTGAAAGTCCTGTATCCGTAACCCCACTCGCAACGTCCAAACCCTGGAAGTTGTCCATATCTGCAGTGTGACCACCTGCTACATAGGAGTTCAAGTTATTTTATTGTCACCTGCAATCTCACGTAGTCTACACTCACTGCAACTTAAAGCTGCCAGTTTAGCTTTTAAAATGACTTCCACGAATATTATTTAGTTAATATAATGACAGTCAAACAATTTAACCAACACATAAAATTGTACAATTTTTGTTTTGACCTGATGATGGTGCTAAATGGCAACTGAACAGATCACCAAAGTTATTACAATTCATCCTGAGGGTGGCGCTGGAGGAAAAGTCAGGGGATCCAAGGATCAGAGATTGAGCATATGCACCAGATACATTTGAATAAGTGTTGGATAAAGCCCCGGGATGTCACGATATTTTTCAAAACGATGTGATACGCGTCATTTTCTATTGTTCTGATAAGAGTCAGAAGATATTTGGCTCTTGTAGAATGATACGATAAATACGGACAGACCCTAACAGCTTGGGCGGCAGTAGCTCAGTCCATAGGTGACTTGGCTGGGAACCAGAGGGTCACTGATTCGAGTCCCTGTGTGGACCATGAATGGATTGTGGACTGGTGGTTGGAGAGGTGCCAGTTCATCTCCTGGGCACTACCGAGGTGCTTTGAGCAAGGCACCTAACCCCCAACTGCTCGGGGCGCCGGTCACTGGCAGCCCCCTCGCTCTAACATCTCTCCATTAATTGCATGTATGTAGGGTGTGTGTGTGTGTGTGTGTGTGTGTGTGTGTGATAATAATAGAGTGAAAATGGAATTTCCCCATTGCGGGACATATAAAGGAAATCTTCTTCTTAAGAGCATATTGCCAGCAGGTCGACTCACTCGTCTCTCTTATAGAGGTGTGCCTCTTAGAGCTAAATTAATTAATTCCAGATGTATTTATTTTTTTACCTGAATGATCCACATGTAACACAAAACATTCCCAATATTAGATTAAATAATCACATTTTCCAAGTCCATCCTTTCCTAATCATTTCTTAGGAAGTCTCTTGTAAAGTGCTATGCACGTTGGTCCTGATTATATGTGAAATGAAGACAATGTCAAGTTGGCAGATATCCCGTTAAATAATTAATTGATTCACTAATTGTGTTGCCTGAGGAGCCTTTTAGTGCGAAACAGTTCAGCTAAACATGCACAATTGGAATCTGTCAACAGGAAAGCACATCATTAAAAAAAAGAATATGAAAAATAAAACTTTAAATACTAGAGTAATGGTAAATGAATGTCTGTTGTTAGTTGTTTACTCATGTCTTCCCAATAATCAGAAAGAAAATCCATAGTATCCAAAATGTGCTGAATCAGAGACCAGCTTAGGCTCCTGAAAGAAGCATTATCTTGTAATTTCCTCAGACCTACCTGACTGTACTTGCGTGGGATGAACACCTCTGAGGGGTCAGCTGAAAGCTCTGCACGTCGACCTCAAAGGTTGCCTTCTTAAACAGATGATGGAGATTTTTAAGAAATTTTCCATCCAAGCTAGTTTGATTGAAAGGAATCATACACCACACCCACGTTCCTTGTCATAGTGTTCCCGCAGGAATGTCACTCCACCTATCTAGAACGCAGAGACCTGGACGGTTGGACTATTAGGAAAGTCCCCTTGTTCTCATTGCACAACTTTCACTTTCTCATAACAAGCATGGATACATGGCAGAAAATTAAACCAATTAATTGCACGTCATTTGTGGAGATGGGTTGGAGCTAGCACAAATAGAATAGAACACACAAACTCAACCAGTGTGGTGATATGTATTTATTTTGATTCAGGGGGAAAAAGAAGAAAATACAGCTTCTGTTCTAGTGAATATGCATTTGACAAGTGACAAATGGTGATAAAATGATATAACATGCAGGCCTGCTGTATGTACACGTGTTTTGCACCATGACAGCAATATCCTCAAAGCAATTTCAGTCAAAAACAACTGGACTGGTTGTTTGTCTAGGAAGACGTTTCACCTCTCATCCAAGAGGCTTCAGTTCATGTACCCATCTCACCAGGCTGGGACTGGACCAGGACCAGGACCAGGCTGGGACTGGTCCAACTAACTGGTGTGAGATCCAGGTATTTAACCTCTCACAAGCCCGATGATGTCACTGAAACCCTTTGTGCTCCAAGTGCCAACGACCGTCGTTAGAGTGACAGTCGTTGGTGGGCAGTTGGTTTCGACTTCGTTAGTGCTCTATTGAGTCTGAACGACAGTCGTTGGGGTCACACGAGGCCATGTGTGAACCCAACGACTGTCGTTAAATACCTGGATCTCACACCAGTTAGTTGGACCAGTCCCAGCCTGGTCCTGGTCCTGGTCCTGGTCCAGTCCCAGCCTGGTCAGATGCGTACATGAACTGATGAAGCCTCTTGGATGAGCGGTGAAATGTCTTCCTAGACAAACAACCAGTCCAGTTGTTGTTGACTGAAATTGCTTTGAGGATAACGATGACCTGGACGAATGAGAACATTCACAAGCATGACAGCAATACATGTATTACAAGATTGAAGGCCTGGTCACACCGAGTGGTACAGTGACATTAATCTGCATGTCTTTGTGAAATATTTGGTTGTACAGGTAGGGGGACTCAGGGCTAATTGGTGGACACCTTGTAGTTGATGACCCGGGCTAGCGATAGTCAGTCATTAATTCAAGAAAAATGTATTGAAGAAGAGAAATAAAGTGTGCTAGCAGTCAGCAACCGATGGGTGATTCAACATCATGGATCAAGGTTGAATCACCATCAAATTTTGTTTTTCAAATGACTAATTTAAGTTGAATTGAATTAAAGTTAAAGCTTAAAGTGAACGTTAAGTTTATTACATACGGTCACATACATAAGAGAATATATCTCTGCACTTTAACCCCGTCACACAAATCCACAACAGATTTAACCTAACATCCCCCTAAACATTGGATGTCAGATAGACGTGCGGATGTATATATTGGGTCCAATGCTCCATGACCGAAATCGGATGTCCAAAAATGACATATAAAATATGATGTTGCATTGTGCAGTGGGATAAATGTTGTGGGTGGGAGGAAACTGGGTGACGAACGACACACAGAGAGGCCCTACCGAGACCAGGGGTCCAATCCAGGACCTTCTTGCCATGTAGCGACAGTGCTACTGAGCCACCGTTAATTAGGTTTTCAGTTGGTGAGTATTGCTAGAGTTCAAAGTCTGAAGGGACAGAACACTACTGAGTTTGTCCCTGGTTATTATTATTATGAGGGTAGAGTTGAAAGTCTGAAGAGGTAGAACCCTTTTCCCATTTACAGTATTATTGATGATAGCATTATTATTGAGAACCGTATTGGGTTTGAGCTTGTTTATTAGGGCCCGAGCACCAACCAGTAGTCAGCGAAGGCACCTTTTTATTTTTTTAAATCATGTCTTCCCTTCATCAGAGTGAGACTACCAGCTTAAGATCCTGTAAGACAGAAATTGTTGTGATAAGAAGCTCATGGTTTCATTTCCTCATACCTCAAAGGTTGTTTTCTTATACGGATGGTAAGAGGTAGAAGTCAGTCTAACCAGTTTGGATAGCAATTTACCGTAATTAGCTACACTTGACCCCCCCACACACACACACACACACACACACTTTCCAAAAAAATGTTCCTGGAGGAATGTGGCTCTACCTTACTAGACCTGGAAGGTATTTTATTATAAAAAGCTTGGACAGTAAACTTATCAGGAAAGTTCCCTTGTTCTCAATCCACAACTAATTAACTGCATGTCATTTTTGGAGTTTAGGGGATTGGACGTTGGAAGTAGGGTGTGGCAAAGTGAGATTACATTCATCCCATTTCTTTTATTGTTTCTTTCGTACAAATATTTGATTCTATTCTACAGTAGTTGTTATATGTGTTGATTTCTGTAAGGTATAGGCTGAAAATAATTTCACTACAAAAGTTGGTGTATGTGACAAATAAACACGATGTGATTTGATCATTTCACACTGATGCAGTTTTGACGAAACTAGATGCAGAGCTGCTGTTCAGAGCTTCCAGTAGTCAGTCAGAGAACAGTGCTGTTCCTCGTCTTCTTCACCACTGCTGGAAGTACTGTAAAGACTGAAAGATAAGATAGATAGATAGATAGATAGATAGATAGATAGATAGATAGATAGATAGATAGATAGATAGATAGATAGATAGATAGATAGATAGATAGATAGATAGATAGATAGATAGATAGATAGACAGACAGATAGATAGATAGATAGATAGATAGACAGATAGACAGATAGACAGATAGATATATAGATAGATAGATAGACAGATAGACAGATAGATAGATAGATAGATAGATAGATAGATAGATAAGATTTATCTCCTAAGGTAGGTGATCCTGCTACTAGACGCTATGATTCCTTATAGATGTCAGCCATGGAGGGGAGGATGAACGAGGCGGTCTGAGACAGGTGAAGGTGTGGATACTTACCGAGTATCTGTTAGGGATCTTGGTACTGTGATGGACAGATGTCTTCAAGTTGCCCCTACAGTGGGGACACTGGTCTCCGGCTGGAAACAACACACACAAATCTTATGTTAAAGCTGAACCATACTTGTATATTAACTGTAGCCGATTGGGCGCGTGTCCCTCAACTGGTTTGTAGCATATTAACCAGGCTACAGCATAGTTACGTCAGAAGTTGAAGCTATAGGATACACACGGCTGTAGGTGGAGGTAAGAAACAAAGATAGTCTCCTTGGCCCTCTAAACCATCTACAAAAAATGAGGTCATTCGAACGGTTCGCAGTGGTTCAGATTTGTCTAGGTCCATTGTATCTGTGGTCGACCGTGCCGACATTTTATTCTGTTGGTTAGGTTGAAACACAGTGAGTTAAATGTTTGCTATGTCCGAACCTGATTGGAGTTTCCATATTTCTCTGAACAATCTCTTTTTGTGAAACTATTTAACATAGCCCCGCCTCCTCCCGCATGGTGTCACACTTGATTTGTGTTCTGTCAAAAGAATACTATGATGTCAGATTTGTGGTAAATAAACATGTTTATTCAAGAGCCACTGACACTCATTTGGGTTATTCTGGTATTTATCAATGAGTATCAAGTGATTGATCAAAAAATAAATCTGTATTCATCTCCCACTGTACACCTGCTCTGTAGAAACTACCTGTCGAACAAAGTGGAGTCTTCAGCAGCTAAAGAAACACGTGTTAAAAAAAAAAGAGTTTAAACTGTGTCCAGAAGTTTGCGTCTGCCTGCTTCATCGATTTGACTGATTCGTTTGACTTTGTGACATGAAACTGGGGTTTCTGGACTAAAAAAAACAATTGAGCCACTGAGCACCGCTGAGGGACTATCTATTAGCCAACCAGCACCATGGGTGCGACTAGAACCACAAGCTGTGTGTTTACGTCATAAGCTCCGCCGTAGCCTACTCCGTCACTACTGTATGGTCGCTACTGTATGGTCGCTACTGGATAAATGTTTTCGGCATCACGGCCTCAGCAAAATGGCTCGCTTTTATTAATTTGGTCCAATAACATTTGGATGGACCTACAATTTAATTATTTTCTCCCAATTTTAGTTAGCATAGGGCTATATGTTATATCCAAATTACACATAACCAACATTTTCAAACAATCCCTTTGAAGTTTTGGTGGTCCTGATCAACACATAGTAAAAAAAGTAAAATTGTGATTCCTTTTGTGTGTAATGCAGTCATACTTGTTGTAATGCCTGACCAATCACGATCATAAGCAGTGCAGCCAAACCCCTGAAAGTATGAGGAACTTGCATTTGGTATCACTTCCTGAGCACTGCTGAAATTTAATTCCAATAACTTGTCCCCAAAGTGGGAGGAGAAGAGTGGGAAACCATGATAATAGTTACATAAGTTCCTGCAGTGGAAAAGGCTAATCGATCCCCTACAAAGGAAGCTGTTCAAAAAAGAAAGAACATGTTAAGAATATTGATACCTGTTTGCTCTTGTGTTGCGTTTGATTCTGTTGCATTGCAGCTGGTCTCAGAACCTCTCTGCAGCAGCTGTAAAGCAAGAGGTAAACTGAATACAGCAAACATAGTGGAAAAGAGCATTTTTTGAATCCTTTGAGTTTAAGGGGAAGCTAAATAGCCCTCTTTAAAGAGCTCTAACCTACAGAACCAGACACTTTGAACAGCATTCACACAAGTGAAGAGTGTTGAGGCACAGAGTTACACAATACAACATTTTCTAAGCAGCGATCATCCAGGGCTGTTGTGGATAATCATTGGATACCTTTCATGTTATGTTCTTACGGGACAATCTCTAATAAAAATGATTCTTCTTCTAAACAAAACAAAGTGTTTAATTCCAACTATTAGCTCATATCTGTTTCTGTCTTGTTGTTTCCCACAGAAGGTCCTAAGATATCTTCCATCCTAAAGAACCCCATCACAGAAACACTCTCCCATTGACAAAGTAGACCAGCATCCCCGTGCAGTGGGTTGTGTTGTATTTTTTCTTATGGATCAAAATGGCATTTGCAGAAGATAACATCAAGATTTGGTGAAGTCATTTTGGAGACTTATTTATAGTCTTATGCCTATAAGTGACAGGGGTGCAAACAAACAACTGTATGTTTGTGTCTGAATGCATCCTGTAAATCAGCCACAGGATACATGTTGTTGGTTCACACAGGAAACCAGTTTGACCCCATGCTGGGTGTCACATGTCCCTTCTCAGTTTCTCATCAGCCAGGCTGCTGTTGTTCAATAATGAAGTAGAGCAGACCGGCTGTTGGATCGCCATCAGCACAACAGTTTGACCACTGGAAGTCCCATCTTAACACCAGTGATCTGCCACAAACTGTAAATGAACACATACTGCTCTATACTTAAATATTTCTAAATGATTAACTACAACCAGCCCCTTCTCATTCCAAGGGTGTCAAATAGCCCACCACCATTTTGCTTTCTGCGTTTGATACTGACACTCAAGGCACCCTTGCGCATCCAAAGCCCAGTGCATTTCATACAGACGTATCAAACGCAGAGGTTGGACGATGATACGGCACTATTTGACTTTCTGGCCACGCGCTGGTAAAGCCCTTCTCAGCAAAATTAGATGCTCAGATCAAGTGCTCCAGAAGTAAGAGTGACAAAACCCACGCAGGGATGAGTGCGGGTGGTGGATGGCTCACACAAACACAGGACTTTCCCCCAGGAGACTGCAGTTCCTGTCCCATTCATGTCCTGTGCGTCATCATAGGTATGTTACAAACAACTAAGTGGTAGTAACTAAGCACATTTTTGTACTTATTGTACTTGTAAAATCTAAAGTGTACTTGTACTAAAATCTGAAAGAGACAGTAACTGTGAACGTGGTTTTTCTGAATGCCGTTCAACACCAGAGCCCCTCCCCAGCTGCGTGCTGCATTCACATGCTCCTCAGACGATCCCATCTCCCTAGTTGAAAAGTCGTTCTTTGAATTTTGGTGTGTACATTAGCTTTAAGTTGTAAAGTGGAAACAACACGGACGCTACAAAGAAGAAGAAGAAGTATTAGTATTATAGCTTAGAGCGTTTCAACAGCATGTTGTTACTTTAGCTGTTTCCAGTATTTATGAATGATTTTGTCCGAGATTTATATTGTAGGACACATTTTTCTGACACCACATGAATGCAGCATAGGTCCCGTATACGTTTATTGATATTAAACATGTCCGTGTGTCCAAATTGCACAACCTTCGCCACAAAGCAAGTCATACACCAGCAATACACCCGCCAAGTGCTTAACACTTGGCGGGTGTATTGCTGTCAGCTCTCGCGATATGTGAAATACAGACAGACAGACAGACTCTGTCATTCACAGAATTATGGACCTGAGTAAATTTATTTAAATAAATTTATTATAACAGTCACAACCTGGCAACCATCATGTTCTTTCAAGCCTTAATCAGCATGCACATTCTCCTTTGGGGCGGTGCTGAAAACACATCCCCAGTCAAGTTCACCATAAAAAAATCAAATGTTCTGTCATGTTCTTTACCTGCTGTTTGTCTCTGGCCATCCTGCGGTCCAGAGCACTCTGGCGCCGTCTGGCCTCCCAGTGCATAGCCGACATCCTGATGTACAGTAACTGCTACAGGGGACATTAACAGATCAATATTCACTGTGGAGTGATGTGACTTTGTTAACTGTGTCAAGAACAAAAACCACTGAGGTTGCATAAATTCTCCTTAATATGTAGCGTATACAAAACACAGAACTGAGACAAATGTTAATTGTTAATGGAGTATTTAAACCTGCGGTAACAGATTTATGGCTATTTGGGGGCAGTGGAAATCAGGTGTAAACACAACATTAGCATATTATCACGTTTTCAATGAATGAGTCTAATGTGTGAGAAAACAGACATATTCAGTAGACAGAGCAACAATATCATAACATTCGGATTTTAAATATTCATCTCTTTAGCTGCTAAATGCTGCCTACTGCTGGCTCCTTTTTACATTAAGGTAGTTATGTGATCCATTGTTAATATATTAATATATATGTTAATATATATTGATTATAGGTGCTCATAAGTTCAGTTCACTCATGAGAAGTTCTATTCAGCCTGTGAAAATCAACGGCAACAACATTTTTTATTATGTGGAGTTTGACAGGTGAGGGCCCTCCTCTTCCAGTCCTCATTTCAATTTAAAAGTTATTTTTGAATTCAAGAAAGTATAAGGTGACAATACATAACTAGAAACACTATCCATCCATCCATCATCTTCAACCGCTTGTCCCTAACAGGGTCGCGGGGGTCTGGAGCCGATCCCAGCTGACATTGGGCGTGAGGCGGGGTACATCCTGGACAGGACGCCAGTTTATCGCATAGCACATAGAGACGAACAGAGACAGACAACCATTCACAATCACATGGGCAATTTTAGTGTAACCGATTAACACCTGCATGTCTTTGGACTGTGGGCAGGAGCCGGAGAACCCGGAGAGAACCCACGCAGACAACGTGCAAAAAGAAGGGCTCAGAAGACTCGAACCAGGAACCCTCTTGCTGTGAGGCGACAGTGCTAACCACCACACCACCATGCCACCCCAATTAGAAACACTACACAGCAAAAAGTATTATTAGCGATGTCTCACTGATGCTACAATGTGTTTGCGTATGTGTTTGTGTGTTTGTATGTGTGAGTGTGTGTGTGTGTGTGTGTGTGTGTGTGTGTGTGTGTGTGTGTGTGTGTGTGTGTGTGTGTGTGTGTGTGTGTGTGTGTGTGTGTGTGTGTGTGTGTGTCCTCAGTTAAAATAATTACAGTAACATTTGTGCATGAAACCTATCCAAGTTAGGTGACGTATGCTGTGCAAGACAAGAGCTGTAGTTAACTAAATAGTTTCAAACAAATGGTACTACAACAAACATACTGCTTTCTTGACTTGCACAATGATTCTTTAAATTGCCACACATCATATAAACAGGATCAAAAAATGATTTGTCCGTCGCTGTTCACTATCATACATATTTATTACAAAATAAGGTCCCATGGAGGACACATGGAGGGCTTAGGAAGATACTATTGAGTTGCATAATGGTAAATGTAGTGTTTTTGGACCTAGAAATAATGACTAATAAGCTCTGCTGTATCAATTTTAACCTGTTTCTGTTTCTTAATCTGTCTCTAACAAGTCACCCAACTTTAGTGCAATACTATATCACTGGACCCTTTGAGGTGTTGGGTGTGATTTCCCTCATGGACAAACACAATAATATGGCACTTCTACATCTCTCCTAATCTGCCTTCTGTGTGCCAGTGTTGCCAGTCTCTTGGCTAAACTGGCTGCAGCCTTACATAAAAAAGAGCATTGTCAGTCTTTTCATCTAACTCTTGGCAAAAAAAAACACATAAGCCTTTTCCCAGGATGTTAAACTATTGCTTTAAATGTAGTACGGGAAGCACATGAAGATGCTGGTATAACAGTGAATCTATTATACAACGGCAGCAGGTAGTGTAGATGCTGAGGTAACCTTCAATTTGATCTTTTCACAGTTTTTGAGTATCAAGTGTTAGCAGGTAGCACAATCAAGATACACGTATTATTCTTTGCAATACCACATGAATATTTGGATCCACACCTGCTTCCTCTCTGTCTCGCTGCGTTGTATCTACGGCATTCAATCTGACATTAGCGTTACCTGATACGCTTTAACTCACAACCACTGCCATCAGCTCCTCTGATTACTGATCTCTTCCTGTGTTACCGGCTCTCAGTGCAGCTCCTGTCACCTGGCACACACTGATATCCTATCACAGCTAATCAGTGGTTTGACCCATTTTGTTAATAACATGACTATTACATTTTATCACAGTGCCATGCATGTAAATATACCCAGCTTGCATGGGTAAAATGTATTATAGACCAGAGACACAGAAATCAGCACATACATTTGCAAATGATAAAGTCCAAAAATTAAGATTATCATTTCACATGAATTTTTTTCAGACCTTTGTGTCAATAACTCAAATCATATTACTCATAAATTGTGTAATTGTGACCCAAAAGTATAATTAAACAGTAAATCCTGCCTTCAGTGCAAACATAATGACATTAAAGTTACATTTACACCAACTGAATATTCTTTTTTTGTGAGCCATTTCATGAACATTTGACAGTCATCAGCATATAGTATGTACAGAAGAAACCCACTTTCCACCTCCAACCAATCACAGAGCTTACACACTCAAAGTAAAATCTGAAAACCTTGAAAGCAAGAAGAGAACCAGCTCTTAACTGTGCAACTAAAGATCTTTGGTGTCTGAATCAACATGATGTAACATATGAGTTAGGGGGATAGTTTTTCTCAACATGCACATACAATACGTCCTCACTATCTAATGTATTTATTTGAAATGCATTACCGTAGGATAAAACATACAATCTTTTGCTGTTAAAAACAGAATATGGCAATACAAGTCATCACAGTGAAGTCTGAGAAATTAAGAGTATGCACATAAGAGTGTTTACTCACCTGACGTGCCCTGGAGAGAAAGCAGCTGGAGCATTCTCAGTGGAGGACTGGTGGAGGCTGAGGTGTCAGTCTCTCTTTACCTCTCTCCTATCCCTGACCTTGTTAAGTGGAGTTTCCAGGCAACATTATGCTCTCCTGGGCAGCTTTTGTAAGAGAGAAACAAAGGCAGAATGGACAAATCATCTTTCACCACCGCTCATAAACAAGGAATGGTCAGACCTCACTATGTGTGTGTGCTTGTCTGTATGATTCTGGGTCAATGTCATTTGGGGTTCTGGATATTTTTTGCCCTCTCAACCGTTTTTTCTATGCATAGAGGAGAGACTACTTTCAGAACATTAAAGTCCAGCTCTTTTTCTCATATAGGACAGAATAGCTCCTGCATAACGTCAGCACTATTCAAAATGAAACCATTTGGTGATTTCATCAGGCATCAAACTCACAGCAAACGACAACATCTTTACACAATACTCGAGCCACAGGCTGCATCAACCCATCAAAAACGGAGTCAGTTCACAAACAACAGAGAATCAAACCGTCAGTAATTGATAAAAAAATACATATATAACTCAGTTGTACAGCACTCATCATAGGTTAGAGTCCTGCGTAGTAATGTCAATGTAGCTTAAAGCTGAAATAGGTAACTTTTTATCGTATTTGCTGAAACTCTCATTCTATCCTGACAGCACTACAAGGGACAGGTAATCTGTGAAGACATGGATAAAAAGGTTTTATTTTACAGCTAAACAGTACACTAAAATGTGTTTCTGAAAACACTTTATGTGAGAAATACAGTAACACAATCTTGATTCATACTTGATCAGAGCCAAATCCTAATCCTAATCCTAATCCAACATCCTAAATTCACTTCAAGACTGCACACAATGAAAATCCTAGAGCACAAAGTATTTTTTCCAGTGCAATCAGAGGGAAATACTGCATGAAGAATACTTAGACTAAGGTCTGAACCCATTCTAAATTCTGTCGGCAGCACAGTTTGTGAAATTTTGATACATTTGATATGTGATTCAGTTTGACTTTGACTTCTGATCACAATATAAAGTAAACCTGGTTATCTTGCGGGCAATAATCCCATCCAAAGTAAAAAGAAACAAATCATACAAAATATTCAATATTCTATGAAAACTAAACAGTGTATTACATGTTGATCACATGTTCAGGTTCAGCTATCAGGGCAGCCATTCCTCCTGAGGACAGCAGAGGGGGCTCCTACCCTATGCAAAGAGGAATGATGGCCCGTATGGCTGTCTGCTCTGGGATCAGTTCAGCAAAGAGGAGGCAGCCGCTCCCTCATCAGGCAGGAACATTTGGTGTAGCTGTAAAGCGACTTCTCTTTTGAACCATAAACCATAAAGTTTATTGTTTCTGAGAGCAGCTTAATCAGTCTGGATGACCAGCAGAAGAGTGTCAGGTTTCAATGAGCCTAGAACCTCGTTCTAAAGTGAATTGAAATGCTTAACTAGTGCTGGGTAATGATTATCTCTGTGTGTGTGTGTTTTATTTGGGATTATGAGCTTTCTAACCTTATGTATACAGCAGCTCCATATCTTTAAAAGTCACTGGTAGAGCAGCCAAAATATGCAGCAATTTTTGGAAATAAGTGATGGTTACGGTTAGGGTAAGGGGCTGTGGAATGCATTATGTCAATGAGTGACCACACAACGACAGATATGACTCAGTTAGGACATCAGCGTCATCCCATTAAAATCAAGACAAAGCTGCTACTGGCAGGATCGAACAGCACCAAAAATGTAAAAAAAAATAATGATTATTATTTTCTGTGTCATCTGAAAACACTGCTATTCATGTCAGATGTCAACATGTTTCCTCAACAAGCAGACAGCCTGGCTCCAGTCAGCAGTCAGTCAGACAGACAATAGGTCATTACTTGTTTCACAACACACACACACACACACAGACACACACACAAACACATTTGCGCTCACACCCACATCGTTATCAGAATGAGTGCTGGGTATCAAGAAAGAACTATGCAGACGAGTATCATGCAAATGACTACAGCTGCTCCATTATATCATAGATGGCTCACACTGACCCACGATGACCTGTTGGCACTCTGAACTCTTGTAATGCAACTTTTGGGGTCTGCCATTAGCATCTTTTAATCTGTACACATCTTGCTCTGAGGTAAAGAGGCAAAGTGGCTTTTCTTATCATACTGATTCATGTTGCTGTACAAAAATGATATGACATCCCATCCAGGCTTGCTTCCGTTCCACTAGCTTCTGTTACTCAGTGCAGCCTATGTCCCTGGGGTCAGGGTTTAATCCATATATCCTAAAGCCTCTTTCACACATATTCCCTGTAAATTACCGGGATTCTCTTTCAGGCACCGCTTCTGATTTTCCGCATTCACACATGAAGGAGCATTTGCGCCTTGCTCCCTTTTCCTCTTGCAATGGCCTGTCAGGATAAATAGTTGAAAAGGAACAGTCCGACTGCTTATCTCTGCATAGTTTCTGCTTGCATTCACAAGACAGCCATCCCGGCATTTTCCCTGGAATGTTACTAGGTCCTAAGGTGAGACGATGACAGTACCGAGTTCCCTGAATAACGATCCCTGCTCTCATTCACAAATGACTCCATGCAGGAAATGTCCCTGCACGTTTCAGGGGAAGACTTTGGGCCCACTCACACTGTCCTTCTGCACCGGGCCAAAACAGGTTTTTCGGCTAAAGCCTAGTGCGTTTGACCATTGTGAGTGCACCCGCTCCGCGCATAACTGTGGCCAGCTGGCCGTCCACGGCCCGTCTGAGAGAGGTGGGCTTTTGTAGAGCGCGTTTGCACATGTACAAGCACGAGCGTGTGTACGAGCACGAGCATGACGCCTACAACGGTTCTGACGTCTTATGTGCGCCTGTTCGGACATAGAAAATAGAAGGACGGACCATGCGCTGACATTTAACAACACGTTTACGTTGGTGTGATGCGGAGGTGGAGTGTTTATTGCAGATTTAGTCGATGAAAATATTCAAAAACAGTCGACAAGACGCACAAAAACTCAGAGGTCTATGGAAAGATTTGGAAACAAAGCGACACATCGCGATGACATCATCAATGCGTGTGACGTCTTACGGCGTGATGACGTATAGACAGCAAGAAGCATTTGCGCGAGGCCCAGGTAGTGTGAGTACAAACGGGCCTGGGGCGCGGGGGGAGAGGGAGGGGGGGACAAGTACCCTAAAGCCCGGGGCGCGGTGCGGAAGGACAGTGTGAGTGCGCCCTTCATGTGTGAAAGGAGCCACAACAGTTGCTGTTAGAAGTGGAAATAGTTGTGACTTTAATTACAAGTACTACAAAAAACTACAGCTCCCATGAAAACGCACAGCAGCAGTGTAGCTACCTATGTCAATGGACCTTGATTTTGTATACATCCTTAAAAAGTCACCAATACTCTCCTCTAAAGTAATGCCAGAGTTTGAAGCTTTAATCTCTGCTGTCTAAAAACTGCTACAACATTGAAGCTTTTGGGAAAGTGTGCTAATAAAAGGCTACTAGTGACTTTTTTTTTTTTTTTAAAGTTATTTGCATTATTATAAACGTAAAGGGATTTGAATAAGGTTGTCTTACTGCTGGAACAAAACCTGGAAGTTTTGGTTTCACTTCCCCTCTCTATTGGCATGGGGAAGGGACCTCCCCTTGACTCAAAGTACTATAACGCCGCTGCATTGGTGCATTTCATTTTGCCCCCATTATAATGGAAAAGATGTTGAAGAAAAGTGTGTCTAGTGGTAAGGTTTAGTCCAAAGACCCGCTGAAAACCATCAGAGCCTTATTGCCTTTTCTGAACCCCTGCCATCTCAATAATTTTCATACTTAAAAGAAAAATCCCAGGTGGCCTGGGGTCACCTACAAAGTGGTGAAAAAGAGTTCACTCACTGAAGCTTAAAAATGTGACAAATACAACGAGGATAGAAATCATTTAGGCATCAAAAGATAGCAACACAGTCCTGTCTTCACTCTCAATAAGGTGATGCATCCACATGGTACCAGGATAAAAGTAAAACGCAGTAAAATAATAGCAATAAAAAATACAGTGAATACAACTTAACTGAAAATATAGGCAATACAATTCAGTTTATTAAGAAAATAATCAAGTAGTATTTTAACAACATGATTTATCATTTAGGAAATTTGATCATGGAGTCAAAATGTTTCTTAAATTCACTTCTGATATGGATGTGAAATGTAACAACTTCACAGTCTGAACCATCTTTGTTTTAATAGCATTGGTATTAAAATCCTTGACTTCCATCTTAAGTGAATGATTGGTTTGAATTTCAAAATAGTCCCCAACATGTACTACCGACATTCATAACAATTATTTTTTACAAATAGCACATTTGTTTTTGAGAACCACAAGTCTTGAAAGGATTTTTGTTGATTAGACACAAGTTGGTCCTCTCTCCCTGCCCCTCCCCCTGCTGCTGGTGCGTCAGCGGCGGGGGTGGGTCGAGACTTCCCCGGCGCCGCTTCTCTCCGGCTCCCCAGTCGTCACGGGACCGGCGCGGCGGCAGCAACACAAACAGCCTGCGTGGTGCGGCTTTGAAAACTCACATATCTGGATTATTTTTGACGTCAACTTGGATGCACTTTGGGAAACTCGTCGTACTGCAACAATGTATGCTAGTTTAAAGAGCTTGGAAGTCGCGACAGGTGAGATATACGGTCACATTTTACACCAAAACCCGGATAAATCCTCCGTGAGTTGACTTTACTTGAGGGCTGCGCGGCTGTCAGTGACTAGATACGGAGTCCTTTGAGTCCTTCCGCCGCGCAAAGAGAAGCATAGCAGCGGATACTTTTAAACCAGAATTTAAACTTTGCAACCCAACTGTGACTTGTTGTTTTAATGAAATGCGTCTGAACGCACGTGGTATTTATCCCCTTAATCCGCGTGTCTTGTGTTGCCCGTGTCCGACGCTCAAACGGGACCCATCGTGCCTGTTCGGTAACCTAATTAGCAGGAGCCGGTGCGGGCACCGCAGGATTGCTCCGCTGCCAGAGGCTCTATTTTCCTCCCGAGCCCGTTTTTCTAGTCCTGTGCGGGAGACAGCTAGAAAGCGATAACACTACAGCTGCTGACAGCGGCTCCCCATTCACTGTGCAGCGGCCACAACAAAAGGCCACGGGTAGTTTTACAACAGAAGCTTTTTAAAATGTTTAACCTGTCCTTTATTGACACAATATCAAGCGTAGCATTCAATATGACGAGTGTGGCGTTGGTTTTGTAAATCAGGTTTACTCTGCAGCCTATATTTAACCTATTTGCATATTGAAAAGTTAAAACTATGCATTGTGAGCCGTTCATTGTGACACAGCATTAAGTCTCAGATAGTCTAATTACTGCCACACCAGTTAAACTAGCTGACTCATGTGTTCTGACCGACCCCCTCTACTGTTTCTGTCGCCTGTCCAGAGTGTCTGCACCCTGCAGTCTGTCCCCCCTCATCCTGCACCAGCCTTTGAAGTGAGACCAGGAGTGTGAACTGCTCTCCAGACAACCCGTCTCCTCCTTGTCCTTCCTGCCTTCAAAGTGTCTCCAGAGACACACTTTTCTGCTGCCAAGGACACGGTGAAGCAAGTGAGACAAGCACCCAGGAAAACAGTGAGATAGTGGGAGCTTAAAAAAAAAAAAGACCTGCCAAAGGAAATAATTTAGACCTATAAATCTTTTAGAGAGAATAACCTCTAAAAAAAATCTAAACATGGGGAACCAGTTAACAGAGATCGCCCCCAACACGTCGTTCCTCCCCAGCTTCCAGTCTCTTCACGTCGTGGTGATCGGTTTGGACTCTGCAGGGAAAACCTCCCTCCTCTACAGACTCAAGCTGAGGGAATTTGTTGAGACGATCCCCACCAAAGGCTTCAACATGGAGCGGATTAAAGTGCCCATGGGCAACTCCAAAACAAACACCACCACGTTCCAGGTGTGGGACGTCGGCGGTCAGGAGAAACTCAGGCCCCTCTGGAAGTCGTACACCAGGAGGACGGACGGGCTGGTGTTCGTGGTGGATGCAGCCGAGGCAGAGCGCATGGAAGAGGCCAGGGTGGAGCTCCACCGGATTACCCGGTCGGCTGAGAACCAAGGAGTGCCGGTGCTAGTTCTGGCAAACAAACAGGACCTGGATGGAGCCCTGTCAGCTTTAGAGGTAATTACTGTTACTAGATGATGACTTGGTAGTGTACATAGAACTGATTTCTTAGTTGGGTAATGGATCGACCAACAGAAGAATGGTTGGCAACACTTGGGTTAAATGAGGACCGTTGAAGTTGAAATACAATTTTAAACCGCTCAAATGTTTTCTGGTTCTAGCTTCTTTAATCCAAGTGTTTGCTGCTTATCATTTCCTAGTACGTTGACTACCTTTGGGCTTTCAACTGCAGAACAAAACAAGACCGTAAGATGTCATAATAGGCTCTGGTAAAAGACTGTGTATGATGCACGTTTTCCAGAAAAAGTGTATGCTGTACTGGCACTAGAGCTGAAAAACGAACACCACCCAGCACCACCCACGAGTAGTAGACTTACAAGAAGGGGTTCTTGGCTTTACTGAAATAAGAACAAATATTCTAGTTAGTGGTAAATCCCGTAGCTGATTTCACACATGGAACCTGCAACATTACCGGGTTGGACTTCTTGGGTAAAACGCAACTAAAACTTTTGTGAATCGGCCCGACCTAAATGTCGTTATCTTACCATGTCCGCAAAGGTCTGCGTACGTCTCTCTGGACCTCCCACGAGCCGCCATGACTGCCTCTATATGCGAGGATAAATTGCGCTGACACTTTACCTAATAGCTGCATGATGAACAAAACCAGTAACAGACCAAACATTGGGCCTTTATAATAGTGTTGCCTTATTTGCTCATACTTAAATCTGCCTTTACATGATGTTGGCTGCTGCAGATACAGTAGACTGCATGTTTGTTACTATACTCGCTGGGGGTGTTTACTGGAAGGTTGTCAAAAGTATTAATACTTTTTCCATACCACACGATACACCATGGACTTTTGTATCAAAGGAGGCATTGCACAAGGTTTTTAGTCTATAAAACATCAGAAAATCTCTTCTTCAGACGGCTTGTTTTGTACAACCAACAGTTCCAACCCGATGTATGTATGCAGTTTACAACCACATCACATAAAAAATCAGCAAACCAGTACATTTTTACATTTTTTTCAGCTCTGATTGGCGGCTAATACGTAGCTCGACTGGATTTAATAAATAGTCTACTCCATTTTGTTTATTTAATATATATATATATATATATGGAAAACCAAAAAGGTTTAAAGTCGCCATCGTTGATCGATGAAAGTTAAAGATATTGAATTTTGGCAGCCATAAACTTTTTTTAAATCAAAATATCATCAGCCTTCAGGATCCCAAATTTACTTATGAGCATCAAATTATGCTTTAAGATCATTACTGTAAAATTTTCATGATTGTCTCATTATGTTTGTTAGCAGCCAGATTTGCTAGAATGCGTGTCAGGTTGTGTGACGTCCTGTCTCGTGCCTCCTGTGTTCCAGGTGGAGAAGGTTCTGGCTCTCCACGAGGTGAGCGCGTCCACGCTGCACCACACGCAGAGCTGCTCGGCGCTGGACGGTCAGGGCCTGCAGCCCGGCCTGGAGAAACTCTACGAGATGATCCTGAAGAGGAAGAAGATGCTCCGACACAGCAAGAAGAAGAGATGAGGGGGAGGAGGGCAGCAGTGCTGGGGATAGAGGTTACTTTCTGAACCACTACTTCTCCAAGGACCTTCTGAACTGCCATGTCTGTGACACTTTTGGAGCTTCAGTGGGTGAAACCAGCATGTCAGTCCTTCAGACGAATCGGGGTGTCTTCGACCAAGTTCGATCTTTGGCTCTCAAGTCTTACCCAAATGTTAACACCTTCCTTCGCCCTTTGGACACCTGGGCAGACCTGCTATCTCTGGGATTGTGTCTGCTCTTGAGCATGCTTCCCTCTCCTCATGTCCCATCATAAAGAGCACGGCAGAGAGACTTATAGCTCCAGAGGGGGAAACCCTGTGCAATATTTGATGAACACTCACTGATGCACTCACACCAATATTGAAGGATATTTCGTACCACTTCTTGTACAAACTGTTGTGCCAACAGAAACCTGCAGGCCCGGCCTGAGCATAGTTCCATAGTTTCAATGTCAGACTTATCCTTATGTTGCATGATGTTCACCCAAATACGTGCTTGGGAATATTAAGACAACACTTTTGTTGATCAAAAGAAGACTATTATGATTATTGTAGGTTAGAAACTGCTCATTGCTCAGTTAGGTACGTCCTTGGGACTGCAGTTCACCAGCGTGACATTTACAGACTGACTCTGAGGCTGCAGAACCAAGCAATGCAAGTTTATATTGTTTTTCACTTCTCACCAAAGTTGTTTGCTTGTCACAGTTCGGTGTATTTCGAGTTGGCTGACTGGTTGGTTGGTAAGTTCAAACAAGAAATTGTTTTTATATCATGTACATTTTGTTTTGTAAAATGTCAACATGAATAAATTATTGAGAAACTTTGGCATTATCTGGTGGAAACTTCTCTTTATTTAACGTCACTCATTCATTACAAATTAACTTAAGACAGCTGAGACTTTGGCTAACCTGAGTTGTGATTCACGAAGCCCTAGGGGAAATGGGAGAATGTCATAACGTCCAATCCATTCAGCGT
The DNA here is from genome assembly GCF_963691815.1 of Echiichthys vipera. Classification (NCBI taxonomy): domain Eukaryota; kingdom Metazoa; phylum Chordata; class Actinopteri; order Perciformes; family Trachinidae; genus Echiichthys; species Echiichthys vipera. The sequence continues at coordinate 4,792,316 of NC_139842.1, read as the reverse complement.
TTGTCAGAACATGCCTTCAAACACATCAGCAGTTCTCCATTATCTGGAAACAATCACCACCCGCACATGATAAACCCCATGGTTAATGATTAATACTTGCAGGTCGTCACACGTGTGGACAAAATAAGTGACGATACATAACCTGCCCGGTATTAAATCCTGCCCTGTGAAGCGCCTTTCTAGAGTTTCAACAACTCAAAGCGCTCTATGCTACATGCCACATTTGCCTGTTCTCACACACATTCATGCACTGGTGGCAGGGGCTGCCATGCAAGGTGCCACCTGCTTATCAGGATGGCACAGCAATCAAAAGCAATTTGTGGTTCAGTATCTGTTACGTGAACCGGAGGAGCCGGGATTAAACCTCGATCATCTGCTCAGTGGATGGACTGCTCTACCTCCTCTAGCCACAGTCGCAGGTTAGTAGAAATGTCTTGGATTACAACATGTAGCAAGGTTTTTAGATGATTTTATCCCCTTCATTCTCTGCACATTGGGGGCAGTGCGATATGAGACCATTACAATGTAATATAATCAGTGCTTGAATTGGGCAAGTAATGACAAACAGATATGCTGTTACTCTATATTGTATTTTTAACAATTCCAAAAGAGTTAGTCTGTATCTAAATCTTTACCCACCCTGTCTGTGGTTTTCAGGTCTACGCCCATTGGACCCGTCTCTAAAAATAGAAAAACATTCATGACCTTGGAAAATGTAGTTTTAACGTAGGAACTCAGAGTCTATTTACCAGCCTTTTGAAGAGCTTTTGATCCCTTGAACTCGTTTAAATTAAACGTTCTGGAAAAATCTAGTAAATGGACCTTGATTTAAAGAAATTGAAATCTAGATTCAAACACTCGAACCCATTTAAAGATGCAAAAAATGCTCACAAATACTGTAGTTACATGTTTAGATAAGTACAGTAACAGCTGGTCACTGTATGTTTTAATTACACACACAGAAGGAAATAGTACTTCTGAGGGGGGATACTTTAAGTATATATATACAGTACACGCAATTCAAGCCGTGACCCCAACGACTGTCGTTCAGACTCAATGGAGCACTAACGAAGTCGAAACCAACTGCCCACCAACGACTGTCACTCTAACGACGGGCGCGGGCATTTGGAGCACAAAGGTTAAATACCTGGATCTCACACCAGTTAGTTGGACCAGTCCCAGCCTGGTCCTGGTCCTGGTCCTGGACCAGTCCCAGCCTGGTCCTGGTCCTGGTCCTGGTCCAGTCCCAGCCTGGTCAGATGCGTACATGAACTGATGAAGCCTCTTGGATGAGAGGTGAAACGTCTTCCCAGACAAACAACCAGTCCAGTTGTTTTTGACTGAAATTGCTTTGAGGACAAGCAGTGAATATAGTGCAATTTCATAGTTCTTCATAGTTCACATTCAGACTCTGAAGCGGACAGGCTGATGTCCTTAAGCAGTATTTGTTGCCATATGTGGATCAAACAGGTTTCATGTCAGTGTCCTCAGGCTGGAGTTTCGTCAGTAGGTCATTCCATTATTTCTCCACACACCTTTCTATTGTTCCCGTCTCTCTTTCTGTGCCCCTCTCACTGCCATTTAATGGTATCAAGTGCTCAGGCTCGTATTACCGACCTGTTTGAGGTGGTTGTGCCCTGCAGAGCCCTGCACCTTTCATGATGTCACGAGGGGCTCCCATTTGTACTGACACCAGAGCAGGGATGCAGACCAATTGTGGTTTTGAAATATCAAGTGTGCAGGGCATACTGTACATGAATCCATTCTGTACATCTTAGACTCTAAATGTATCCGCGTTAACACGTCTATTTTCTATGCTTTGATAATCATGTGAAAGTAGTTGTAGTGGTCGGTAAAAATAGGTTTATATAGATTTATATAGTCAAAAAGGTTTATAACTGTCATGAAAGGCCACGCTTCAAGACTGGAAAGTATGTTGTCATTGAGAGGGGATTAGGGGCAGGATCACTTACGTGCCACGTCTTTTTCTTTTGAAGGCAAGTTCAGTACTGGTACAGGTAACCTGACTCATATGGATTGCTTCGCATTTGCTCAGCATATCCATCTGGAAACTGTCGTTTGGAGATTTCTTTTGGGAAAGGGCGAAAATACTGGTTGCTGATTGGATAAACCATCTGTCTATCACCAACATATGGGTCAAATCAACCAATTAGATCAATGAAGTGTATGACGGGCTAACAGCATTGAGGCAAAGTATTTCGAGAAGACCCATTTCTGTCGTCATTATGTCCAAAAGTTGTCCATTTCCCTCCTGCTTTCCTAGTTGTTATGATTTTGATAAAGGTTCAATCGGAAGAAAAAAAGCCGTATTGTGACCAGTTGTATGTTGGCGGAGCACCACCTACAGTACTGGAGATCGAGTTACTCCCGTCATTTTCTCATTCTCCCCTGCCCATGTTAATGGGGGAAATTCAATACTTTGATTATTCCCTTAACCGAGGAAAGACCATTTTCAGGTTACTGCTTTGCATGTAATCACACTGAGAGTGGCATTGTAAAATGAAGAGAAGGCTGTTTGCACGTGCTGCATTTCTCTTCGTGTTGTAATCATCATGTTCGAATACGTGCATGGATTTATGAATATTTGTTACTACCAAGAATCAAACATGAGAGGTTTGGTTTCATGAATATTTGAAGAAGATTGTGGGCAAGGTAGCAACACACAATCAAACAAGCATACTGTACACACACAGACACAGGCAGGCACCCGCACTCATACACACACACTATAGAAACAATAATAGTGGGATACAGTGCTAGAGAGCTGGAGTTTGTCAGTAAGCCAAAACAACAACATGTTAAAATGTCCTTTTTAGAAACCTCCTGTGACCCTATCAGACAACCCGAGACACCACTAATTCACTGTCTATGTCAAATGTAAATGTAGGATTTGATAAGACTTTGATTAGACGATGGCAGGTAACTAAATCTTTACACTTTATTATTATTGCATCCGTATTAGCCCAAAGGAACTCCTGTAATGGTATAATGGTGACCCTCTAGAATCCAGCCAGGGACACGGGGATGTTAAAGGAGCCCAGCCCCCACCCGCATGACTTGTCTGGGCTGATGCTCTGACCCCCCCCACACACACTCCACCCCCGTTGTTTAATCTCCATCCACCAGTCCACTCATACATGTGATGCTGCCTGACTGGAGGCCACCCACGCTGCTGTTGTTTCATGTCATCAGTGGGGCATGAAACTATATTGGCAAGTGATCCAGTAGCACATTTAGGAGCTTCAGTAGTGTTGTGTGAGAATGGCAACGACAAAGCTTTTATTGATAATCCATGTTCTTTTTTGCCCACAAATCCCCTGAAAAGTAAAACCAACGGTGGCATGATCCTACTATACCAAAGTGGGTACCATGGGGTGCCTTAAGGATGGGCAAAATATCAAGGATATATACAGCATATATGACAACATAGATCTATGTGCTGTGTTTGTGAGAAGCATATTCAAGTGCAGATGCAGTGAACTTTGCATTTTCTCTACACAAAGACAGCTCAGCTGATTTTTTTAGTTTTTGAGCCAGAGTCATGTCACCCCTAAGCCGCAGATACACTGCAAACCTGGGATTATCTAGACATTACCCAGCAGAGCTGTATATGAGAACGCAAATGTCCGAAACAGTTGGATCGATTATTAAACGATCTATACCCTGCCAGCTCCATAGTGCAAAGTCCATGTGATCTCATTGAGCCCATGTGTGAATACAGCCTCTCGTTGTGCGGAGAAGTGGGCTTGTTGGCGTGTTGATGGGATTTCTTGCCAAAACAGGACGTAAACAAACCTCTGGAGGTGAAGAAGGAGGTTGATTTACATAAAGACAGCAATAAGAAACGTCTAACAAGATTTGGGAGCCTCCTTCACTGAGGGTCGATGACAAATTCAAGGAACAGCAAAAGACTAAGTTATTTATGACCAAAGTAAGAACCGGCTATGTGATTGCGGGGGAATCCACGTCAGGTCCTACTTCCTGCACGCTCTAACCAGGCGCCATCCCCTCGTGTTTCCAGTAAGTGAGAACGCGTCTGACACGGACATTCTCCCGTTGTGTGCCACATGTGTGTCTTCATGTTTGTCCTCTGTCACATGCAACCAGTTTTCATGGTAATCCAAAAAGCTACCATAACATAACTTTCTATTGGTATGTCAGTAATGTAAGCTGCTGATACCTCCACCCAGTCCCAAAGCTGATACTGAGGGTCAGATCACTGCCCAACCCCCACCAGTCAGGTCTACCATTTGTTGTTTGTTAAAACCTGCAGCCTAATCCCCAAATCTACTTTATACCAAGAGACACATGTTATCTGGGTTCTTCCTGCTTTCTCTCTAACACAAGTCATCTGAATGCTTTGATGCTAAATATTTCACCAGTCAAGCTACATATGGCTTTTTATATGAAACACCTGGTCGTTTCATCCAAATCTCAAATGTATGCTTTTTTTTTTTTGCATAGGATAAATTCATACACAAGAAAGTTACAGAATGTACATTGATCAGATAAAACATTATCTGAGGATAATACTGTACCTATTTTTTCGTCAGTGTGTAGAACTGTTGGGTGACATTACCTCATTACCTGGTGGCCTCTTTTAGCGTTTAAAGACAGGTCAGGCAGGGTTACCTGGAAGATTAACCTGCATTAAACGAGCAAGATTTCAACACGTGTGCGTTCAGTTAAAGGTCACATTTAACAATTTGGACTCTAGAATCAGTCATTGTAATGAGTTTCTTACCCCAAAAGGCACTGGTGATTTGGGTTGCATTAGCATTTATGGTCTGGAAGCACATGTAGCATCAGTGTGGAATAAAAAAAGAAGAAGTTTTGGTTAGTAATAGTTTTACAAAAAATAGCTACAACTTTATGGGTAAAACAAAACTTACCTGTAATGTTGCTAATAATCACTTTTTGCACTGAGAAAAAGTGAAAAACTGTGATTGTGCAAAACGACTACAAGTAGAGTTCATTCATTCATTCATCTTCAACCGCTTATCCCGGGGTCGGGGTACAGCAATTTCTCTCCTTTTCCTAAGGATAGGTAAGCAAGTTACTTGTACGCATGGAAATCCATTTGACCACTGCTCATACTGCAGCTGTAAACACAGGTGTGTGGAATATATTTGTGTTGCATCTCCCTATAGTCTTTAAATCACAGATCCAACCCTCCTGTGCACACTTACTGCTCAGTCAATCCAATTATCCTGATTGGAGGCTCCCCCATGCTGCGACTCAGCTGTCGGAGCAATAAGTAAGTAACAGGATTAGTGAGTCAGCAGAATGGATCGGAAACCTCTTCACAGAAAGAGTCTTTGGCCACAGAGGGCCCTCTTCCGTTTACTCAGCCTTGATTAAATGACTGTCTTTTCATTTAATATTTCAATTTCTTAATGTTCTTTTGATTGTTTTCATCCGCCTGTTGGACATGTTTATTCCTTCTCGATCTTTCTTTCTTGTTCTGTTCCCATATGAACTCGTTCGTGATTTGCTCATAAACAACTGAGTCTCTTGCCATTCCTCGAAGTTCCTGAACCTGACTGGCCCTACCTACCTCTTTGGTTATGTCTCATTTACCTGCCCCTCACTCTCCGTGGCCACACAGAGCTGACTACAATCAAAAATATATCACTTCCTCTCAAGAAAAGGAAGAAATGCATGTAGCTGTTTTCCTTTTGTTTTGGTGGCATTCTAACTTTAATCAAAAATCCTGAAAAATGCTAGTGTGGACAAAAATGTTTTTCACTAGTCCATTTTGGTGTGGGACACTATTTAAAGTGTATCTTTCCAGTAGCACACTATTTGGGTAACTGGAAGTAGCTGCTACTTTAAATAAAATTGTATGTTGCTGTAGTGTTGCTTAAATACTTCCCAATAAAATGAGCACATAGCTCCACTAGCTGCAGTTTCTAAGTAGCATCCCACACACAAATTAGGGGAGTAGTGACCAGCTGTCTCACATTATCCGTGGTTGAGGCTGGATCTCTCCGTCTCTCTGGAGTTACCCTGGTGAAGATGTCAACAGAAACCACATAGGATCAGGACCAAACCCAACCAGACGTCCAGCTTTGGCTGTGCCTCACTTCTCCTTTCTGCCTCTGTTGAACCTCCTCATGCAGGTTTACATGCAAGGAATCATACGTTTTAGTGGCGATTGCTCCAAGACTGCGAGGGGAGCTCAGCTTCCCCTAAAATGTCACCAAAAACAAAACAAAAATTTGCAATTGAGTCGCTCAGGAGGTCGTTTGACCGAGTAGAAAATGGTCCTGTTGGAGAGCAGGGCCTCTTTTGTCCCCTGAGAAATACCCGGTGATTGGATGTAGCTCTCAGCGGGATGTGATGTGTGGTAGTACAGACACCAAAACAACACGGCCAAATAGAGTAGACACTTTTATCCAGTGGTGTAGTAGAGCACAGCACAGAAAATTATCTGTGCATGCACTGGCATGGCACTTTTCTGCATGCTCCCTCTCCCTCTCTCCCATTTACACACATACACACATACACACACACTGCTACATTAGTATTGTAAGCAGGGTGATGGCCTGTCTCAACACACACTTTCACAGTGCCTCGAATCTTTAAGGTGGAGTTTTCTTTTAAGTTACTTGTGCATAAGTTGACGTTGTGAATCATACGGGCCACCTTAAATCACACTATTCTTTAAACGAGCCATCAGGATTTCTTTATAGTTATGATGTCACAACTATATTAAATATAGGCAGGAAGTGCTGCTACAGTGCCGTTGCAGTCATTCCCCGGCTGCCCTGACGGTGCTGAGACACCGAGAACGCAGATGCGTCAGACCTGGAAACGCTCTCCAATCAGAGCACACTGGGCTTTTTCAGGTGGGGGTCTTAAAGTGACAGGCGCTAAAGTGAAGTGTTTCAGAGAAAGGGTGAATACAGTATGAGAAATATGTTTTTTTTTCAACATTTAAGCTTTTTAACAGGTTCTGGTAGAAACAAGACAAAGCTCTTGTCTCTACATTACTTTTATATACAGAGATTAGTTCCCTTCTCTTCTCTGTCTCTCTATCTCTCTCTATGTGCCGTTTCCCTCCCCACAGCAGCAAAGTAATTGTAGACAGCTCTGTGGTTTTTGATGAGTATCTACATGCCTGTTGGTCCGCCCGGGCCGGTTAAAGGGAGGCTCTGGCTCCATGCACCATTTCAGATGAGACATGCCCTCCAAAATAGAACTGAGCGCGTTCAAAACACAATCTGTTAAACCATTACAAGAAAGCCTCCATTCTCCATCAAGGCAAACAGGCTTATTACTGTTCCTAAATGGATATTGCATTGGTTTGAAGAATTGCTTGCAAAGTTTTTTTCTTAATGTAAAATGACACTTTCATTTCATTTCAATAAAAAAATGGAACTTTTTTTTATTCTTTTCAGTCATTTATGTTGTTTGCCTGGCCGTTAGCCCACAGTTTAACTGATTGACAGATGTGTGACAGTAGAGAAGACTTGGAATGAATGAATGGATTCTGTAATCACCATGCGTGCAGATAGAATCCTTCTCTGTGTCTTCTGGTTGGACAGGTCGTGTAAATTCACAGGTTAAAAAAGAAAGGTTATTCCAGGGAATGACCTCAGAGCTGCAGGCTGTTCTTGGTATGTGAAGCATGTGTTACTCATGCTTCAGGCTACTTACCATGTGACACAAGGCATCCAGCTGCTTTTTATTTATTTTTTAAAAGGCCATGCAAACATTCTCTGGTATCTGTATATTATTTATTATTTATCACAGCAAGAGGATTCCTGGTTCGCATCCCGGCTGGGGCCCTTCTGTGTGGAGTTTGCATGTTCTCAACCGTCTGTCTCTGTTTGTCTCTGGGTGTACCCTGCCTCACGCCCGATGTCAGCTGGGATCGGCTCAAGACCCCCCCCCCCCCCCCCTATCTGAAGATGGATGGATTACATAATCCTTTATGGGTAAAATTGAGGGCATACGTATCTGACTAATAATAATGCTTTCATTGTTAGGTTCACTGCAGTGACACAAAGCAGGTTGAAAATCGGTTTCCCTTAACTTACCAGCTAGCGCTAACGCTAGCTAGCTAACCGTAGCTTTGTTAGCAAACTGCAAGAGAACACTGAACAAAACATTTGAAGGTGACCAACATGTTCAAATTAACTTTAATGAAGTGATAACATACTGTGAGAGGGTAACACCCAGATAACAGATAACACCCAAAACAAGTTCATGGCTATTTTATTGTACACAGTGACCTTTAAGACCTGACAAGACCCTGAAGCAAACCCTGCTTCAAGATCTATGTTTCTCTAAATGCGACTATAATTTACTAAATGAACATCATGCTGTATTGAAGAAGACTTGAAACTAGGGATTGAGACCATGAACCCATTAGGAAATGAAGTGAGAAGTAGACTCATTTACCTATTGACCTCTATACAATTGGACTTTTTTTTGTTACCAGTGGAGCCCCCCCCTGCCGGACATGAATGCAGGTTTAAGGCACTTCTGCATTGGCTTCACTTTTCATACCCAGAAACTATGCCCATAGTATACCGTATTGTGCTATCACAACTCAATTTTAGCTTAACTAACAATTTAGTGTAAATCATCATTTCTTCTTCACCCTTGGATGTTTGTTGTCTTCTGGTTTAGCACCAGCTGCATAATAGAAACTGTGAGTAAGTGAGAACATGTCGGACACAGACTGTCTCACGTTGCGGGCTACATTTGTTAAAAGGGAAACTGTGGACATAACGTTTCTACTTTGACAAAATGTTTTCTGTGTCAACATGATGCAACACTATATCCTCATGACATTTAAATAAGCTGATATCACTGCACATGTATCTGAAAATCCAGTTCTTTCAAGTTACTCCAGTAATACTGCCCTTATGTGACAGCTCTCCCCTCCCCTGCTCATCTCACCTATTGTCATTCATTCCACTGGTTGCACACAGGTAGCACATCACAATAGGAAACAGCTGAACTGACGTCAAAGGGTTGTTCCACCACTCCACGCCTGCAGCTCCACACCTACAGTGCAAAACATACACTACCCACTACAGCATGGGTGTCAAACTGATCCAATAAAGGGCCGTGTGGCTGCAGGTTTTCATTCCAACCAAGCAAGAACACACCTGACTCTTCTTACTCAATCACCTGAACTGCCTTCACACAGTTGATTTGTTGGACCAGGTGTGTTTTTGATTGGTTGGACTGAAAACCTGCAGCCACACGGCCCTTTACTGGATCACTTTGACACCCATGCACTACAGAGATATGTTTTTATCTCTCCATTGAATGGGCATTATCAGTGGTTATCTTAAAATTCAGTGGTTATATTAAAAACATATATATATATATATATATATATATATATATATATATATATATATATATATATACATATCACCAGAAATAGGTATCACATAGTTACATAAGAAAATGTTTTTATCACACAGCACCTGAGAGACATAAGAGAAATACAACTTAAAATTCATAGATATGGGTTAGAAGGTGATTACTACAGTAGGTTCAGAGGGCCGTTATCTTTTATTCACATGCTAATGTTTGCTGTTGAGTCAGTTCTTAACATTCTTGGAGTCACATCAAACAATACTCAGTTACTTGGTTTAGAAAAAGATTGTGATTTCGGTTAAAATACCTATGTTTGTTACATAACTTGTGTTTGTGGCTTTAAGAATTTTACATAAGGAAAGTAGAAACATTACGTAAAGAAAGGTAACTAACATAGCCTATGAAGTTACTTAAAAGAACATTTCCTTTTTGTTCCACAACGGGTATGAACACTAGTTTTCCGGGTGAAAGTCCTGTGATCGTTTGACCCATCCTCCACCCCATCACCCTATCACCTGAGAAAAGGGCCATACTGTGGTGGTGGTGGTGGTGATAACAACTGATAATGCGCATTCAATAGGCTGATAACATTTAAAGGGGGTGCTCTGCCCCTCCTTTCATTTACATTCCCGCAATTTTCTTTTTAAGTTTTTGTTATGTGAGGGAAAAGAAAAGAGGAAAATATGATATCATCCACCTGACAGTGCCAGTGCCACTTAAACCACGGGCTTGGTTTGTCCTCCACCTGCCGACACTGCTGTCAGCCTCGCGTTAGACTGTTCCCGGCCAATGAAGAAGAAGAAGAAGAAGAATTACTTTATTGATCCCGCAACGGGGAAATTGAATTTTTTCACTCTTATTATTAATCATGTTACACACACAGGCCCAAAATACACACACATGCACAGACAGGACCTATATACATGCAATTAAGGAGAGATGTCAGAGCGAGGGGGCTGCCAGTGACCAGCGCCCCGAGCAGTTGGGGGTTAGGTGCCTTGCTCAACAGCACCCCGGCAGTGCCCAGGAGATGAACTGGCACCTCTCCAGCCACCAGTCCACGCTCCATACATGGTCCACACAGGGACTTGAACCAGAGACCCTACGGTTCCCAGCGAAGTCACCTAAGGACTGAGCTACTGCCGCCCCCAATGCAACAGTGTTGGACGGTAGAAGCTCTGCCGAGGTGCTGTTGAGCAAGGCACCAAACCCCCCAAATGCTCGGGGTGCCGGTCACTGGCAGCCCCCTCCCTCTATCATTTCTCCATTAATTGCATGTATATAGGTCCTGTCTGTGCATGTTCGTATTTCGGGCCTGTGTGTATAAGATTTCCCTGTTGCGGGATAAATAAAGTCATTCTTCTTCTTCTTCTTAACCCAAGCGTGTGCTGCAGACAGACCTGCAGGTGATTCACTGCTCAGTTGGTGGATCCATGGTGGATTCAGACAAGACCAGTGTGAGTGAGTGTCCTAAAGTGAGTTACCTCATTTTAGGAAGTTATCATCACAAGCCCCTTAGCTCACAAAATAGTAATTGAAATACAAAATGTTTTTCAACCGTTGAGTTTTGCAACAGAGTGGTTACATTAGGACAGTCCACTCTTATGTAAAAACTAAACTTCCTTCAGACAAAGAGCAACCATTTTGAATGTTATCTCTCCATTGAATGGGCATTATCAGTGGTTATCAGCCTCATAGATATGGGTTAGAAGGGGGCCTGCTGTACCAGTTTTTAATACTCTGGGAGTCAGGTTGTGAATTCAAACACAATGGCCACTACATGATTAAGGAAAAGAACATGGTTTGGGTTAAAATACTAATATTGGTGGTGTCAGTTGGTTGAGAACGTAACAGACGAAAGGTAACTTCACCGTCAACATTAACTTTGTTTAACTTGAGACACAAAAACCTATCTTCTGATTGATAGCCCGGTGTTTATTCGACCCGTCTACCACCTAATTTTTGTCGCAGTCTCTACTGTCCTTTCAGCGTCTAACATGGGTGATCCAGCTTACCAATAGATTATAACGGCCTACTGAGCCAACTACGAGGTAGAGTGAGCCAAACCACCGCTTATATATGACAGGCACTGATAATTGCCATTCAATTGTCTGACAACTTTCAAAGTGGGTCTGTAAAGGTGCAAGGAGACCAGGAGAACAAAAACAGACAGCATCACCACAGTGCAGTGCTTGAATGGCACAGTGCTGTGGATTCAAATCTGTGTTATGGCAATGTGGGCATTGTCTTCAGATGAACAGTGTTTGGCCTGTCTCCATGGCAGAAATCCCGGCAGAACGGAGCATCAGAGATCTGCCAAAATCCACCGGATCTTTAAATTCAATCTTCTTCGTAATCTTTATAATTTATGTCCGTGAACAACTGTCATTTTCCTACAGTGTCATTGTAACAGGGGGTTCAAATGTCCCAGCCTGCTCATCAAGGATGCTTTTCTACGTCTTCTCCACGGAGTTCCAGTAAATGAGTGGATCCACTCCCAGCTGAGCTTTTAGAGATTACAGTGTGTTTGTGCATCAAACAGTAACAGCAGTCTCTTTATCCTCTTCAGCCATTTTCTTTCATTTCTTCTGGTATGAAAGGCCTTTTAATCTGTGACGGCTGCCTACTTGATTGTTCCTGAGTTGTAGTTGTGTTCTGTGGGGCAGTCTTGGGGACAGTTATTTGAAACTTATTTTAAACCCAAACAACAATCTTGGATTTGCAATAACTTGCATTTCTACATTATTAGAATGAGAACCAACTGCTCTTTATCCCTGTGAGTAAAGGTATTTCTGCGAACGGTGCACTAAATCAAAACTGAACAGCCTCATCTCTGTTTGCCAGCTGTCTGGAAAAAGATGGTCAAAACCACACAAACACACACACACACACACACACACACACACACACACACACACACACACACACATGCATGTACACTGTCTGTTTCTCATGTGGGAAACAGTTGTTGAGGTGATGATGTAATGACACAAACTGTTGAGTATTTTAGCTGAATTGTGTATTTGTGGCAATGTGTGTGTGCTTGATTGTTCGGCCAGGTAGACTGATGATTTGTTTTACTGCTGTTAGCCCTGTGGCAGTGTCTGCATTCTATGTGTGTGTGTGTGTGTGTGTTTGTGTGCAATTGGGTAGGCCACATTGACAAGTCATATGGCTGAGATATTGTTATGAACGTGTGTTTGCTCATAGCATACACGGAATTTGCAAGCAGAACTTTGTAAGTATTTGTGCGTGTGTGTGTGTGTGTGTGTGTGTGTGTGTGTGTGTGTGTGTGTGTGTGTGTGTGTGTGTGTGTGTGTGTGTGTGTGTGTGTGTGTGTGTGTGTGTGTGTGTGTGTGTGTGTGTGTGTGTGTGTGTGAACCTTGGTGGTAAGACAGCAGGTCTGTTGTTCGGGGAAAAGATGAGTCAGATAGACTGAGCAGAACAAAACAAAGGGTTCCAGCCTTGGATGGATGAGACAAACACACAGATATAAAACCCCAGTGTGTGTGTGTTTGTGTGTGTGTGTGTGTGTGTGTGTGTGTGTGTGTGTGTGTGTGTGTGTGTGTATGTGTGTGTGTGTGTGTGTGTGTTTCTCAGACAAAATATAACAAGCTCCATGATAAAAGTAGACGCGAGTGTCCGCTGAAGTGTTTTGGATGAGCAGATATATAACGGCAAATGAAGCAGAATGTGAGTCAGCAGAGGATGATCCACTGAGTTCAGTTTGGTCTCATTTCACTCACTTGTATTAGTACACTTACAGATGCAGACCTCTAAAAGTGCGGACTGAGTCGTGCTAGGGCCCTTGCTCTGTACTTGGTTGGTTTGTGAATCCCCCTCAATGACGTAGGATATCTCAAAAAGAGAGAGAATGCTGTTTTTTCGGCTCTAGACACATCAGGGGCACACATTGAAAAGCCATTTAAAAAGTGCATTTTGTGCATTTTGTATATGGCACAAAGTTTCCCTAACTCAACAACTCAAAAAAGCATTTAAGAAAGTCTGGGGATTTAAATTTGAATGTTTCTCCTCAATAACATATCGTTTTCTTTCATAAATTTAGTGTAAATGGTGAAAACAGTGGGAACAATATGTCCATGAGTTACATGAGCATTAGGGGCCGTCCACACCAAGACGCGTTTTGCTGTAACTAATAATTTTTTTTTATCACTTTGGCCGATCATCCACACAGAGGAGACTGAAACCGCTCTTTTCTGAAACCCAGTCCCAGAGTGGGGAAAAAAAAAACCCTTCCGTTGCTGTGTGGACATCGGACCTGCCTGTTTTTGTGAAGCGAAGATGTCATTGCCCCATCTCTTGGCCGGGCCTCTTTATGGAGCTTTATGCGAATGCTCCGTCTCTTCTTCTCCGTTGTTGTTGTGTTTCTGTGGTAGAGTTAAAGCGCCACGTACATACACAACTATTTCTTGAGACAAGGCCGTGTGGACGGACAACCTTTTAAGAACAAAAAAGACGTCATACCCTTAGAGTGTACCTTTTCGTTCGTACTTAATGAGCTATCGGTGTGTCATCTTATAGCACAATATACCGTAGATTGTCACACTGAGTGTAAAACCGACTTTCCGAGTACGCGTGTTTGTAAGGGTCCACTCGTCCTCCTGTCCTTATCGCAGATGTCCGCGTGTCACCGCAAAACAGTGACGTGTGTCGACTGAATGCTTCTTGCTGTCCATACGTCATCACGCCATAACACGTCACACGCATTGATTGATGTCATCGCGATGCGTCACTTTGTTTACAAATCTTTCCATAGACCTCAGAGTTTTTGTGCGTGTTGTCGACTGTTTTTGAATATTTTCATCCGACCAAATCTGCAGTAAACACTCCACCTCCGCATCACACCAACATGAACTTTTCGCCGCCATTGTTGTTGTTGTTAAATGTCCGCGCATGGTCCCTCCTTCTATTTTCTATGTCCGAACAGGCGCACATGAATTACGTCAGAACCGTCATAGGCCTTGTGCTCGTACACGTGCTCACGCTTGTGCTCGTACATGTGCAAACGCGCTCTACAAAAGCCCACCTCTCTCAGACGTGGCGTGGACGGCCAGCTGGCCGCAGTGATGCGCAGAGCGGTTGCACTCACACTGGTCAAACGCACTAGGCTTTAGCCGAAAAACTGGTTTTGGCCCGGTGCGGAAGGACAGTGTGAGTGCGCCATTAAGGGCCTTTGAAACTTTGTATTGTTGTCTACTACTCACTGTAGTTAGTTATTTAGTAGTCGACTACTGGACTAGTTAACAGTGATTATGCTGCTTGTTGTCACAGTGAGGTTGCCAGGTTTGGTACCATTGTGCTGTGCAGAAATAAAAACCTATGTTCACTAATAATGTCTGGTGCTCTAACTGGTGATGTTGTACAGAAGCGCGTGGCAGATGGAAACACTGTTCAGGAAATAGTTTCATCACATCACTCCCCCTTTAACCTCAATACACAGTTGTGGTGTCATCAGTGTCATCGTCTTCTTGCTGGTAAAAGAAAGCGCGACCACATTACACCAGTTTTGGCCTCGCTACACTGGCTCCCTGTCTGCTTCAGCACTGATTTTAAGCTTTTGTTATTTGTTTTTAAAGCTTTAAAAGGGCCGGCACCTCTGTCTTTATCCGAACTTCTAAACTGCCATAGTCCAGCCAGAGCACTGAGGTCGGTAAATCAACTTTTGCTGGAAGTCCCCAGGACTGAAAACCAGAGGTGACCGAGCCTTTGCGGCAGCTGCCCCTAGGCTCTGGAATAGCTTGCCCTTGCATATTCGATCAGCCCAGACCCTGGAGGTTTTTAGTCCTTATTGAAGACTGAGCAAGACACCCGTCTACTGTATTTCATGTTTATTTTTCTTAATGTATTGTTTACTAAACTGTATGTGAATAAATGTGCTCTATAAATGAAGTTTGAGTTGAGTATCCATGGCCAAAAAATTATCCCCAGCTAATGTTAATACTGATACTGACATATGTTTGCAAGTGAAGCTTTGAAAACCTAATTTCCAGCACACATAGGCACTGCAGCCCGCAGAATGTTCTTTGTTCCTTTGTGATCTGGCAAGGCTCAAATTCCTTTGTCTGGGACAGGCATAGTTTCAGCAGGCTGTACCGTCTACTGTAAAGCCTGTTTTTCACAGGTGTAGAGAAGGAGGTGGAGGGAGTGGATCTGGTATTCAAAGAATGCAGAAGGACTGGTGTTCACGTGTGCATACCTCATAACCCTTCAACCCTCCCTCACACACTCTGGGTCTGACAACACACACAGGTATGTGAATACTATAAGTATTATTACTATAAGTTATATCTGCTTTGCTCAGTGTGGCTGATTTCTTGCGTACTCATGAATACGATGTACTAACACACACACACACACACACACACCCATATAATGCTTAGTTGAGTAAACAGTGTTAAAAGCACTGGACTGTCTGTCCATTGAAGAGACAGTCTTGTACAGTGTGTGTGTGTGTGTGTGTGTGTGTGTGTGTACACTGTAAAAGAGGCTGATGTAATACATGTACTGTACACAGTAAGTGACGTAGTTGTGTTTATGTAAAATCTATGTAAATAAATGAGCTGACATACACACACACACACACACACACACACACACACACACACACACACACACACACACACACACACACACACACACACACACACACACACACACACACACACAGACACACACACACAAGCCTCTTAAGAAAAAGTACTTGTATTACTGAGCAGGTGTTTCAGAACAGGCAGTAGCTCAAGAGATATATTCTGTGCTGCTTTTATGCCAGTGCGTACACACGCACACAAACCTACACATGCACACACACACACACACACACACAAACACACACACATACACACACACACACACACACACACTGAGTCACAGCGGGACCTGCTGGATGAAAACAAATGTAAAAGAGATTGATTTGTTAGAGATCAAAGACACACTGTGTCTGGTTCTGTTTTATGGAGGAACATCAACTGTCTGACTGTCTTTTGATTTTGCACTTTGTTCTGCTCTCTCTGATCCCTTTCTCTCCCACATCTCACTCTTTTATCTTTATATTATCAGCTTTCTGTCTCTTCTTATCTTTTCATTTCATTTTTTCGATGTAGTGTATTTTAAAGAGCATCTTTTAATGATCCACACCAGTTTTCCTTCCTCAGATCTAACGTAAGCCCCTTTCACACGTGCGCTGCAAACCTGAAATCATATGGACATTACCCGGCGGGGCTGTATGTGAGAACGCAAAATGTCCAATTCAGTCGGACTGGACATCAAACGGAGTAAAACCTCTCTCTCATGTGTTTTCACAGAGAGCGAATGGGCGCATTGATGACGTTTCTATCATGATGCGGCCAGAAAATAAACCCGTGACAGTAAAAACGGTGATTTCCACAAAGATGGCAGCGGAAATGTTTAACTAGAGAGATGACGGGGTTCAGGAGCAATTCTGTAATTGTCAGACAAATTCTAAAAATGGCAAGAAACTTGTTTGCTTTTGAAAACATTTAGAACCCCCGCTCACCCAAACTGAGTATTTTGAGAAAGTGAGATCGCATTTGACACAGAGAATCTCCTGTTGTGCGCTGCATTCGTGAAAGTAGACTTTGGGCGCACTCACACTGTCCTTCCACACCGGGCCAAAACAGGTTTTTCGGCTAAAGCCTAGTGCGTTTGACCAGTGTGAGTGCACCCGCTCCACGCATAACTGCGGCCAGCTTGCCGTCCACGGCCCGTTTGAGAGAGGTGGGCTTTTGTAGAGCGCGTTTGCACATGTACGAGCACGAGCGTGCGCATGTGTACGAGCATGAGCACGGGCACGAGGCCTACGGCGGTTCTGACGTAATTTATGTGCGCCTGTTCGGACATAGAAAATAGAAGGACGGACCATGCGCGGACATTTAACAACAACAACAATGGCGGTGAAAGGTTCACGTTGGTGTGATTCGGAGGTGGAGTGTTTACTGCAGATTTGGTCGATGAAAATATTCAAAAACAGTCGACAAGGCGCACAAAAACTCAGAGGTCTACGGAAAGATCTGTAAACAAAGCGACGCATCGCGATGACGTCAATCAATGCGTGTGACGTGTTACGGCGTGATGACGTATGGACAGCAAGAAGCATTTGCGCGAAGCCCAGGCAGTGTGAGTACAAACGGGCCTGGGGCGCCGGGGGAGAGGGAGGGGGGACAAGTACCCTAAAGCCCGGGGCGCGGTGTGGAAGGACAGTGTGAGTGCGCCCTAATATGTCGGGACGTGATTCTCCTGACACTTTCTGGGGTTCATACGTGAAAAAGGCTTTAGAATAGGTTGCAGAAATGATTTGGGGCTCCCATGGACACTGTTCCTGGAGAGAACACTAAGATAATTATATTTTTTCCATGCTGAATGATAATCTACACATCCAGCTATATGTCTGTGGATAAAAAACCAGCATAAAAAGACGGACAGACGGATAAGACAGGTGCTTAATTAATAAAAAAACACACATTTTGAAAGGTAGCTGTGATGGCTGAGCGGTTGCGGCGTTGGACCTTAACTCTAACGGAGAATCCATGCAAAAGTTAAATCCCTCCTCCCAGCACTGTTTATGCTCCCCAACACACGCTGTTGTCTGTTTCTGCTGTTAAGTGAGACATCCTGTCTCCTGTGGAAGTAATTAGTGTGGTTTCCCCACACAGACAACTATGCCCACAAACAACAGAGCAGACAAAAGGTCCGTCCTCTGTGAGAGGTCCCTGTGACCTCAGATAAACCTAAATTGCACACACACCGGCCTCATTTTGAAATGCTGAAACAGTCACATTAATCCTTCTCCTGTGACAGATGTGCACACCGGCCTGTCCCCTTGAAATCCCACAGGTCGTAAGAGAGGGACCCTGATGCCACAGTTTTATAGGCACACACTGAGAGGTCACACCTCCTCTGCTCGCGGCTCTTTGTCTCAGGCCTCTGTTGCTGTTGCAATTAGAGCCCCAACATTTATTGGGTCTGCTCATAAAGACTCAACCTGCATTGTGTGGAAGAGGGCTGACTTGTTAATGGGGTTTGTTTAGCCTTCCTTTAGTCAGGGGAAAGTCTGCCACTGATATATTCGGAGGGAAGAGGGAGGAAGGAAGGCAGGGGGACGGTGAAGGGAGGACGACAGAAGACTTACGGTGTATGGAAAGAATGGCCTTTTCGACCAAGGGAACATTGTTTTTTTCAAAGCCAGATGCCTTTTTTTGTTTGTGTTTTATACACTTCAGTACTACCCCACCCCCACATTAATGTAATCTTCTGCAGTAATTGCAGTCTCAGCAGGAGGTGCCCACCATGTGTGGGATAGGAGGGGAGGGGAGGGAGGGGGCGTACAAAGGCTTTGTGGGAGAAGGAGGAGGCACAAAGGATATAGGATGACGAGAGGTGCAGAATGAAGAGGAGCAGGTACAGGAGGAGACCATCCCCAAAGCTTCATTATAAATATTATATATCTGCTGTTCTGTCATTCTCTCCTCATAAGCATTTGTGTAGCCTTTAAAGCTTTTTACTGAGATTCTGAGTGCTCATTACAGTAATGCTCATCCAGCCAGATGCACATAGAACGATGTTTCTCTTCTTTTTCACCTTTAGCTGATTACAGAAATATATCAAAATGGATCAATACTCTGATAATCTTATCCACAGTATTTGAGACAGGGAGAAAAAAGGGATTACCACCAAAGTGATGGAGTTCATCACAGATGATCAGCCTTATATATATATATATATATATGTGTGTGTAGTTTGGATGCTAGCCATGTGAGTACACTCGCCTCATTACACAGTTAACTCCATTAAAGCAGTGTTACACTCCCAGGATATACAGTATGTAGTATTACATTAAATGTTCTCCCCTAATTGGTTTTGTAGGGCTATGTACGCACTGAAACAGTATTGTCATTAATTAGTTGTATGGTAGTCCAAAAGGGCTTCTGAGGAGGTTATTTTTCATGTGAAAGAAGGATATATTAAAGGTTGTCTCGTACATTTGTTTGACCTTCAGCACATTCAAAGATAGTATAATGAAGGGGTGAAGACTCTAAAACAGTTAGTTTTAGTTCAGTTAGTTCAGTTATTATTTTATAAAGAAGATTTCCTCATTTCCCTTTCTCTCACAAAAGGGGAATAAATAACAACATAAAATAATTTCACAATCGGGGCATCCCTAGTCTGAATCAGTTGTATTGGACATCAGACAGACTTTACCCTACTGGTACAAACTCTGTGTAATGTCCGATTGAGCCCATGTGTGAATAGAGCAGCTCATGGGCATGTTGATGACGTTTCTATCATGCGGCTCGCAAAACAGGAAGAAAACAAACATCTGAAGGTGAAAAAAAGGGGGATTTACATGGAGACACCAATGAAAGGGCTGACACTGAAATGACGTCACGTCCTGCCTCCTGCATGCTCTCCCCAGTATTTCCAATAAGTCATGGCATCAGGCATGGACAATTCCCTGCTGTGTGCTACATGTGTGAAAGGGTGAGGAACATATCCGCGCCTGATTCGTCTGATATTGTCCAGAGTTCATAGAAAAAGGCCAAAGAGAAACACATCCTGTGTGTGTAAAGCTAAAGGCACAGGAGAAAACCCAGTGGAGGCAAAATTAAAAGCAGTCATACTGCAGCTATCACTTTTCCTGAAGACTTTTTAATTCAACAAGCAGATCATCAGAGTCATTACCACATTGACCTCCAAATCCCTCATTTTCTATTCCAGAGTTTAAAGTAGCAGCATGTTGAGGCCACAGGACATTTGATTATCCTTCACAAAGACTCCATTGTGCTTTGTGATTTCAAATGTCATCATATATCAGCTTGTAACTACTGGTTGTCTCTGTACCGGGAGTCTGGAAAATGATAGAGTGGAACAGAGTGACACATTGGCATAGTCACACTTTGGTCCGAGTCCAGCAGAAACCCTGCAGCTGTTACATTTGAGGGGATCTGGTTTATCCTTCCCTTCTGACACTGTATCTACAGCAGGTTTTCATGTTCACAACAGACCAACAGATGTGTGAATACTTAAAGGAGACAAACTAGACAAAGCTAGAACATGTTGTTCTAGTTTGTCTAGTCAACAATATGCATGAACGTTTGCACAGTCATTCACCCGCACTGTAACATGACAGCCGTCCACATGAAAGTGACTTTGGAGCACAATGTGTAGCATTGTCTTTACCAGTTTTCTGAGGGCAGAGAGTCACAGAGAGGATCCTGTTACACCTGTCAGGATGCCAGCATACACACAAGAGAGGCTGGTTAACCCTGTGGGACCTCAGACAAGGAGACAACAAATCAATGAGAAAAAACATTGAACACAAACTGAATCAAATCCATTTCTCATAAGGGGACAAAGAAAGTGTGCATCTCATGTTTTGATCACATTTTACTCTCACAGGTTCAGTATTATCAGATATGAGTCTAAAGGGATAGTTCAGATATTTTTCAAGTGTGGTTGTGTGTACTTGTTGTGGTACTTAACCCTTGTCAGTGTGTTACCCACAGTAGATGTCGGTCAGCCCGCCTCCAGTTTGGAAAGCAATATACTGCAGTGGGTAGGGTGAACAGCTAAACGTATCTTAGCCACTTAAAAAAAATCTATTTAAGGGTTAGACCACACGAAGACGCGTTTTCCTGTGACCGCACAACTTTAGCATTGTTTTGGCCGACCATCCACACGCAGCCGGCGTTATCGGAGCCTAAAAATGGTATCTTTTGAAACTTGGTCCCAGAGTTGGAAGATTTGAAAACGCCCCCCTGTGGCGTTGTCGTGGCTGGCAACACCGCATACTCATACCCATTGACTGTTTACTGTACTGTACTCTGAGCGACATGCATGGGAATGAATTAGGCCGACCATTTTATTCTCCCTTTTCCTGATGGTCTGAATATGTCGCTAAATTGGTCGCTAGTCGCCTTTTATAAATAAAGTTGCTAAGAAGGTCTAAAAAGCGAGACAGTGCCTGCCTCCGAGTGCTTTGGGATGGGTAGGGTCTAACAGCAGCAACCGCTGTTCGTTGCAGAGTGACTGGTGCATCAGCGTCACCAAAACACAACAAAAGTCTCCAAAAACACCAGTAACAGTCGCTAGATTGCTCTATTGGATGGATGAGGATTTGTCGAGAAACTCGCTGCCGGTATTTGTATCATAGCCTATAGCGCCTCCCTGTCTCTTCTTCTCCATTGTTGGTGTATTTCTGTGGCACTTACAGTGTTTTTTGTCTGGTTTCACTGGTTTTGTGTGGATGCAGATATTTCTTGAGTCGAGGCCGTGTTGATGGAAAACTTTTTAAGAACGATGGAGAAAAAAAAAAAGGTAGTTTTCGATCATATGGACGTACCCTAAGTGCACATGTTTGTACGCTGGATATTACCTTCCTATCAGACAGCCCTGTTTAAGTGTACACAGGGGGGACTGAAGCT
The DNA here is from genome assembly GCF_963691815.1 of Echiichthys vipera. Taxonomy (NCBI): domain Eukaryota; kingdom Metazoa; phylum Chordata; class Actinopteri; order Perciformes; family Trachinidae; genus Echiichthys; species Echiichthys vipera. Next base: position 4,770,489 of record NC_139842.1, on the reverse strand, counting down.
CTTCAATGCTCTAATCAAAGCCACCTGACTACATTGACTAAGACAGTTATTTTTACCTCGCTAAACACAGCAGTTGCAGGTCTACCGCTGCCTCCATCGGTTAGTCAGTTTGTTAGACCAACTCTCATGTTCTGTGAGGTAAACATGATTAGCAATGGAGTCTGGTGGCTTTGATGAGAGCAAAGAATGGCTGTCTGATGGTAAGGTAAAGCTGTTAAAAATGCCCTAAATAAAGCATACACTAATGCATGTACTGTCTGCTTCTCCAAACCGGGGCGTTCAAACCACCATCTACTGTACGTAATACACTGACTATGGATTAACACCTCAAACAATCACACTTTGAAAAATCACAACTATCCCTTTAACAGAAGGTGGTTTGCAGGAACAACAGACACAGTGGATTTACACTGGATTAAGATCTCTGATGAACTCGACAATTACCACAGATCGACAATTACCACAGATTTCCCCAGGTAAGACTGAAAGCCTGTAAACATTAAAGTACCAACATGAAAGTTGAGGCGACTTCTGCAGCTGCTAAAATATCTGTCTGTGAATTCTGGGTCTGGATGTCTCTCTCTCAGATGCCACATCGTAATCACAATGTTTCATGTACCTTAAACTTTTTTCTGCCTCTTTCTTTCTTTTTTTTCATCTCCTCCCCATCTCACTATCTCTCCTCTGCAGGACCACATGTACACATTTTATGAGGTGTTGAACAACATCACACAATACATGGAATGCACACACACACACACAAACACACACACACACACACACACACACACACACACACACACACACACACCTATATGGAGAGTAATTGTGTAAATGGCTGCAGCTTGCTCAAAGGATGCCACGGGCAAGAGCAGTCACGGGGAATCCAGCCCCCATGTGCAGCCTCAGCACACGAGGGGGTGCTGGGAGCAGAAGTCTAATAAATCATTCGCACACACATGAATAAAGGTAGGTACGTATGCATGCACACAAACACTGAAGCAGCAGAGTATTGCAGGATTACCATACAGACACACAAGCAGGTAAGTGTAAGAAGAAAGTGGTGCATGTGAACAGGGGAACACGGGTTTCCTCAGTTATAGTGAAGTACTAGAGACCACGAATGCATATAAAACAGCAACACTGAGTGGTATAACGTATAACCACAAACAAGTTACGGCGTGTCTACACAGGAGGCATTTCAGCTGTTTTTTCAGTCATGTCTCTCGTGTGTCTGATGGAACAGATCGTCTCCTATCCTAATCAGTCTAACTGTCTACACTGGCAACAAAACCGGCTCATACTACACATGCGTAAATGTGACAAAATATTGCTTCTTTTTCCCTTAATCCAAACAAGACAATATTCCTACTGAGCTGTTTGTATGCCTAATGAAAAATAATCTCCCACTAATATTCCCATTTATACGCAGTCATGCAAGGTAGCTCAAACTAACTCTTATTTTTTTTTTTTCCTCTTGCTTTCACCTGATTTGCGTTTTGTCACCTTCTTTTCACATGAACTGGTGCCCGGCTCTGAGCGGTGACTGGTCGGTTGTTGGTTGTCAATCATCATAGCAATGCGTGTGGTACGGTAGGTGACGACCTCCTATCTCTCCTTTCAAATTCGCTTGAATTGGTACGTACAGGTATCGCGTTTGATTTCTTTGTGTGCCTCGCGAACTGCTCGAGCCCGTGGCACTGTGGCGCGTAAGGTTACATCGCATTTGCGTCAGATTTGCGCATAATATGAGGCCCCCATTGCAACACGAGGCCCTACGTACAGTGAGTGTTCTGCGTTTAGGGAGGGGTGGCCCTGAAGCTGTGAATCGGTAAAAGGCCGCAAACTGCCGTGCTGTACAGACATCCGAAGAGTGATTCTAAAACCTGAATAATATATATCTTAATTGGAAAACACTATATACGGAAAAAGGCCTAATTTGGAATATCCAAACAGTATATGATCTTTACATGACCTGTATGAAATTTGGAATATTGTCATATAGGGAATAATAGTGAAATATTAATGCAGAATTGTGTAATATGCTCACCTATTGGGTATTGGCCTGTGAACGCTGCCAAAGTGTGACTGATCTATCTACAATCAATAGCCTACTGTCCATGAAGGCATGCCTGTGTAGATGCATTCAGATGACTGAAGCTACTGCTGCCTTGCTAATGTGCTCCCCATGCTACACCTCCTGTCTAGACATGGTGTTAAACATTTACTGAAAACACTTTAAAACAAGTTTAAACATATGAGGAAGACTTTATGCTCTAAATTTGAAATTTCACACATTTGTGTTCCCAGGAGGATGAATTGTATAAACTTTTGGTGACTTTTCACGAGCGTCATCATCAGGTCATGTTAATCTGAGAGTGGACATGTTGACTGCTATACATCAGCATGTTAGCATTATCATTGTGAGTATGTTAGCATGACGCAGAACCTCACAGAGATGCTATGGCTAAGGAACTCTTGGCCAGTGTGCTTCACCAGAACCCTTGCACCTTTCAACATCAGAACGGAGCCTGTGTTTGACAATTTCTGTAACTTTATGATCATTTGAGATCCACACCCACTTCATACAGTGATAGGTGAGTGTGTGTGGAGATGAGAGAGGAGCCAGGGTTTGAACTCCTCCATCTTTCTATCTTCACACAACTGTTCTGTCGCTTCACTTGTGTACAACAGAGTGCAACAATATAAATGTCTTCAAAGAGAGACGTCTGAAAGTGTGTGTCATATGAACACATCATATGAAGAATATAGAGTGTGTTTGATGTTGATTAATGATATTGCATTATATTGATTCTTTTTGATCATGATATGCACGTCGAGCTTCACACAAACCTCTTCTGAATCAGACTGCTTGACTTCTTCATTGTCACAACAATAGTCTGAGCTACTAATGTGACTGGCAGGCACTTTCCTTTATATCTAAGGACCTTATCCAGCACCATACAGTATGAACCTGCTTGAGCACCTGTCCCTGTCCTTTAGAAATACTAATATCAGCATGCAGCAACAATTTTGCCGTCTGAAAATAGACATTTGCTACAAAACATCAGATGGAAAAGTTGCAGGGTTTTGAGCTACTCGCAGCAGCCTAGATTTCTGTCCACCATAATGTAGATGACGCTAGCTATCAATCATTCATGACTACGTGGAGAGCACCAGAATAGTATGCTGTGGAATCTGCTCAGCAACAGCCAAATGCGGACGTGGTACTCACGTGTATGTCTGAAGCACAAAGTATTTGTTTATTTATCAAAAGCTTCAATGGGAAATCGCTATGGTTCATTATAAATTAATTAAAATAAATTAAACTATTCAGCCACAGAGGAAGTTTGAAGTCATTTGAAGTCTCCCACTATGACGGAGGTGCTCTGTAACACTCAATCACATTTACAATGTTACCTCTAAGCCAAAATATGGAAGCATGCAGGAACCTGTATATCCTGATTTTTTAAATAAAGGGAAAGAAGCCAATAAGGGAGTGCTTAAAATTACAAAAGTGATTTCAAAGTAAGAGATGGGAGACAAGAAGGACTATGAAAACGATCTCTTGTGTTGTTACTTTAATATGCATGACAGAGTTACTGTATGTCAAATGTTAAATTATATATGCAATGCATTATCTCTTAAACACTTCACTAAGCTCCCTATTGGATAGAAAGATGCATTTTTTAAACTCTAGTTAAATATAATAACACTCAGTTAGTAATTGGTGGTTGATTCTTATTGATAGTTTCAGACAAACTTGCTGACCTCGAGAAAGGCCTGATAAGACCCAATCAGGGGGTTGGGTCTAAAACCGGATTTGTTTTAGGGGCCCGGAAACATCAGAGTACTGTGGACATGAGGTGTAAACGTAGCAAAAGACGTAGTAGTGGGGATCCTACCTTTACACCTTTATATTTCCTGTCTGTGACTCGAACAAACACGCTGTGTGCTTCGTAATCAAAGAAGCTGGATTTACCTGTTGGCCTGTCTTTTGCTTTAAGCTTATGTAATAAGATACGGGCTTAAATAAACTCTTAGGGCGCACTCACACTGTCCTTCCGCATCGCGCCAAAACAGGTTTTTCAGCTAAAGCCCAGTGCGTTTGACCAGTGTGAGTGCACCCGCTCCGCACCTAGCTGCGGCCAGCTGGCCGTCCACGGCCTGTCTGAGAGAGGTGGGCTTTTGTAGAGCGCGTTTGCACATGTACGAGCACAAGCGTGCGCACGTGTACGAGCATGAGGCCTACGACATAATTTATGTGCGCCTGTTCGGACATAGAAAATAGAAGGACGGACCATGCGCGGACATATAACAACAACAACAATGCCGGCAAAAGGTTCACGTTGGTGTGATGCGGAGGTGGAGTGTTTACTGCAGATGTGGTCGATGAAAAGATTCCAAAACAGTCGACAAGACGCACAAAAACTCCGAGGTCTATGGAAAGATTTGTAAACAAAGCGACGCATTGCGATGACGTCAATCAATGCGTGTGACGTGTTACGGCGTGATGACGTATGGACAGCAAGAAGCATTTGCGCGAGGCCCAGGTAGTGTGAGTACAAACGGGCCTGGGGCGCAGGGGGAGAGGGAGGGGGGGACAAGTACCCTAAAGCCCGGGGCGCAGTACGGAAGGACAGTGTGAGTGCGCCCTAAGTCCACCAAAGAACACATGGAATGGTTCATGTATGTTTTATCACAATGTATTTTTTCTTTGAAGGAAGACATCAAAATAATGACTTATTACAGTAAAATAGTGGGGGTTGGTCTTATGATTCTACTCCTGTCAGTTCATAAAAGTGTGAGCATTTTCATGCTTATAGCTTATAGCCTTAATGGGAAAAAGACCATAGGCTTACTGTATCAGCAGAGTCCTCACATCACGATATACTGCTGAGCGGGTTAATGTCATTTTTCATTTGATAAGCTCATGTGCTGCCTCAGAGTGTGTCATATTTAACTTGGCGTTTCTTCAACCTCAGATCTTTGCATATGAAACGAACGTTGAAATTAAAATTTCCCACTTTACAAAATAAATAGTGTGTGCCCAAAAACCTTTTAGAATTTCACAGATCTCTTGTTAAGACTTGATAAAAACAGGTGTGAGAAGGTTTTGCATTTTCAACTGGAAACCATCAAAGGGTGAGCTTTGTGTGTAATGTAATTAACAGCACTTATGCGATCATTAATATCAGCAATAAAAAAAACATGTTCAAACATCTGAGCAAGATGTAGACATGGAAAGAGTCACAAGTCCGCCAAAATAAATGCATTGCCTTCCAGAGCAACACAAACTAATCTGGCACCAATAATCAGGGCATGGTGGTGGTGGTGAAAGGGTGAGGAGTATTTGCTCAAGACCTGAATGGATGAGATGTAAATGGTAAATGGACTTGTACTTATAAAGCGCCTTTCTAGTCTTCTGACTACTCAAGGCGCTTTCACAGTGTTTGTCACATTCACCCGTTCACACAGATGTTCACACTGATGGCAGTGGACATTTACACACACCCATGCGCAGCACGGGGAGCAATTCGGGGTTCAGGGGAGGTGGGGATCGAGCCGCCAATCTCTCGAATGGAGGTCGACCCACGCTGCCTCTGAGCCACAGTCACCCTCAATGTGATGTGGAGAAAAACGTCTGATAAGCTCAGAGGAAGGACCCATGGGTGCTGGTTGTGATGAGAACTGGAGTGAATGGCGTGGATGAGATTCAGATCCACCTAACACTGAATTTTTTTTTTTTAATTTCAATTTATTAAAGTAATATCAAAAATATGGTGGTGTTTTCTCTTCAAGTTTTTGGATGCTAGTGGGAATTTGTTGTAACAATAGTGAAAACAATTATATATATATAGCCATAAAAAGCCATAATCTGCTATCCAGTAATGACACATGGTGATATAGAAGTGACCAGGGTGTAACTCTAATGAAGCAGCTGTCTCCTGCTTGATTATTTTATGATTACACATGGTACTTTAATCTTGTGTTGCAAAAAGCGAGGATTCACATTTCACTTTGAGTTAGTTTCACTTGAGAGATACAAATTGTCATCATCGACATACAGAAACTGTCTCTCTCTCTCTCTCTCTCTCTCTCTCTCTCTCTCTCTCTCTCTATGTGTATATATAAATATATATATATATATATATATTTATATAATATGTATTTCTTATGATTTTCTGGGATTTGCTGCCCAGATGTGATTCTCTGCTCTCTTTGCCAGAACAGAACCCTCTTTGTCTGACACACCTGGAAAAGAAGAAGAGAAGCCACAAGTCTTGACCTTCAGCACAAACACACACACACACACACACGCTCAGCCTCGTACACATAAGCTCCATTGTCCTCCAGCGTAGCATTTCAGAGTTTCAGGACCAATTATCTTCCAAAATTACCTTCCATGTAATCATGCCATTGGTGTGTGTGGTTTCTCTGTTCCTCAACAGCTTTTGTCGTGGCTTTTACACACATTGCAACGTCATTGTGGTAAGGAAAGAAGACTGCACAAAATCTGGCAGTCACACACCTGTCTGGCTAACATGAATAGCTTCTGTTGCATAGTTTGAAGCCCAGATGGATGAAAGGTGAAGGATGGCCTTTGTGTACCTGTCTGTGTGTGTGTGTGTGTGTGTGTGTGTGTGTGTGTGTGTCTGTGTCTGTGTCTGTGTCTGTGTGTGTCTGTGTGTTAACGTTGAAAGTAATTGTTTACCTACATTGTTGCAATATGTCCCCATTGTCAGAAAGTGTGTATGTGAAAACAGTTGCATGAAAATGATGTGTTGTTGAGATTTTATTTTCTGAGTCCAGAACAAATTTCCCTATGGGGTCTTTAAAGTTTATCTTGTCATATTTGATCTTATCTCTGACTTCATCGTCTGGGGAACAGGAATGCAAGTACAACATTTCATGGCAATCCATAACACATTTCAGTCCAAAGTGACAGACCAACCAACTGAACTGACAACACTAGAGCCATGACGCTATCATGCAACCAAAGTTGCGACTGATGTCACCGGCTAAATCACTATACTGCTGCTGAGGTAAACCCTGATGATGTTCTCCCACACTAAATTTGGTAACCTGGTTTATCCCAAGGCATCTATCAATGCATCCATCCATTTTCTGCCACATTTCAAAAGTTAGGGTGGCAGCAGAGTAAGCAAAGTAGTCCAGAGTTGTGCCTTTAATCGTGGAAATTTGGATGGCTAGCTGTGGCTTCAGTGGTTTAAAAGATAAGAGCCAATTAGAAGAAGAATTAGCTATTGTTAGAGAGGCAAGCTTCTTCCTGCAGTGTGGAAAGCTTGAATCCACAAGTATTTAATTTTTTGTACATCACTGCTACACTAGTGATGTGACTTAAAACATAAAGAAGTAGTTACTCATTTGTTGCAGTTTTACTGTAAAACTCATCAGGAGCAGGATCTCATAGAGACGTTCAGGAAGTCCAACGTCATGGTGATTTGTGATGGTATTTCCTGATCCTCCTGGCTCCAGGAACACCCTTATCCCGGAGGCATGGGGTAATTTGATCTGTGTCTATTTCAGATCGGTGTCAGGATCTGTAATCTCTGTACAGAAGGTTCAAGGTAAAAGGCCAACAGAACGTCACTGAAAAGTATGTCGGACAGATGTGTGGTGACCTGCGGTACATCAATCCTGCAGATAGCCAGCACACACGATACAGTTATCTGCAGAATTCCCCAAACAGTTCTAATCAAATCCAGACGTTTCAATCAACACAAACAGGAGGGAGACAGTTCGATGTTGCTTACAGGGAGTAGGGTTAGTTAAAATGGCCATTATGAAACAATGCATTATAGGGAAAAGTCCTGCAGCAAACTTACTTTTAGAAATGTATTGAATAATTTCACAATTTCACGGTGATAGGTTTTGTCTGTATTTATTAATATGATTTTAATTTATTAGTGTCCTATTAGTGTCTTGTCTGGAGGCCAAAAAAAAGATGCATTTTCACATTAGGTGAGCTAAATGTGGGGTTATGTCCACGCGGGTTCGGGCGGACTGTTCACGCGCAGTTCAACAGTGACCACACGGGCTCTACGCATAGCGAGTGCGGCTACTGCCCATACTCTAGTTGTTCCACACTCTTGTCCAGTAGGCAGCGTATGCACCTACGGCTGGTTTGCCAAGTAGAAGAGAAAGAAGAACAGAAAAAGTGAGATAGGGACAATAAAAGCAGAACTTTATAAACTTCAGAGACAGTAAGAGCACAGAGTGATAAATGGGGAAGTCCTCTGTCTTTAAATGAACAAAGACTGCACCACCGACCACCAACATCTGGAATAGATCAGAAAATGCACGTGTGGAACGCCAGGCCGAGTAGACCTCAGTAAGGTATGATTAGAACAGTATTTGCATCTGCATGACCGGTACAAGTCTGTGGAGTGTGGACGTGGAGTTTATATTGGAGTATAACTGCCACTTTAGGGTGTAGCTTTGGAGCCTTTACATATGGCTGCCATAGCTGACATGCACCTCCTTAAAGGTGAACTATCTGAACTTGCTCTTAGCATTCAAAAAGTGCTAGGATATTCCTGGCTGGTTAGCAGTTTTGTGCAGATGCTATCTCCCACTATGTTACCAAGACCTACGATAAGAGGATGTGCGGATGAACCTTGCTTTGCCACTAGTGTGAACTTTGGTGTGGATGTGGTGTCATGTTGTCTCATCTCGCCCACTGTCTGGCCTCTGAAAGCACACAAACACACTGTGTTAAAACTGCCCATTTACTATTCCAGTGAACTACTGACCTTCTGTCAGCCCTGTCACAGCTAATCAATGGTTCATTCTGGGATTTAAGCCTGCGAAGATCACACTTAGCTCGTACACATCCACATTATACTGAGTTACGACAGCTCCACAGAAAGGAAAAGGCAGACACCATTCACCCGACGATCTGCAGCTAAATGTGCAATAACAGAGGCTTAGCTTGTTAAGCTTCAGGCAGTGGCGCTCAGATGGTGAAGGTTTAATGCGACTCCGAGCTCGTATTTTTATGGCAAGTTGCTCTTTCTGTGCAATAAAATGAGAGCGAAGGAGGGGGGGTTGTAATTAGGAGGAGAGCAAGAACCCAAAAATAGCTAATACAGCAATTAGGGAGAGGAAACAACAAGATAGGGAGAGAGAGAAGAAAGGGAGGGGAAGAGGGAGGAGGAGATAGAAATATAAAGCAGATAGCGATAAGAGGAGAGGACGCCGCAGGGAAGGAGAAATGAAATTCAGAGGGAGGGAAGGAGTAGGGAAAAAGAGATAGGTGAGATGAAGGCCTGAAGTTTGCAGGCCTGAAGGAGAGAGAGTAACATTGGTAAATATGGAGAAGTTTCTCCCTCCCTAGCAAAAGTTATAAGGGGATTCAAATTATTTCACTGTATTTTCTGCGAGTCTGTTCAGTCTGCTACAAAATGTATCCCCTCTTTAAAATGCCCGGATGATGTCCTAGCATCAAGTGTTTAAAATTGCACATATGTCAGATCATCGCTAATAATGTTGGTTAATATGGAAAAGTTTTTCCTTTCCTAGCAAAAGTTAAAGGGGGATACATATTCTTTCAGACTGTATTTATTAAAATGTTTGGTCTGCTATCAAATGTGTCCCCTCTCTAAAACACACAGACGATGTCCTACTATCAAGTGTTTCATTTTGCACATATTTCAGATCATAACTAGATCACAAAGCTTATTCTTCCCTAGCAAAAGTTATAGGATAATACAAAACATTCCAGGAAGATGCTTCATGAAGATGCTTCTTCTTCTGTAGCAAAAGTTATAGGGGAACACAGATTTGTGTGCTGTATTTTGTGCTATTTTCAGTCTGACACAAAATGTATCTAAAATGCACAGATTATGTCCAACCATCAAGTGTGTGTCCCCCTAAATGTATATTATGACGGCTACCATGATCACAACCTACTCCCCACTTATTTTACCGTCAAATTCATTCAATCATTGCTTCCACCCCGTCGCAGAAGATCAACAATAAGGAGAAAAAGAGCTTCTGCATGATCTGTACTACCACTCTGTCCTTACCTTCAACCCTGACACAGATGCCCAAAATATGTTATTTCCCTGCAGTGTTTAGACTGGGGAAGGAGTCGTCACCCTGTGATTAAACCACATTATGTCGCTCCACTGCAGCAAGTTAATGGCTGGGTGTAATCACAGTGTTTATTTGTGTCAGTGATTGCACCTCTGTACGTATTTCAGTCCCCTGCCGTCAGACGTGTCAGTGTGGATCTGTTACAAAATATTTAAACTGAATTTAGACAGACACATTAAATAACGACATGTTAAACTCACATCAGCACTTCAGAGTTGTGTTCAGCTTTAAGTTAAAGCAACACTGTGTAATAATTTTGGGGGGATTTGGTGCCCCTGCAGCTTTAGAGTGGAATTACACCGCTTTTGTAAATATTGACAGCTGTACACATGCATTTTTTATGATTACTCATTACCGAAACACTGGCGAGTCATCCAGTCATTGCTTCTGTCAAGATGCTTGCTCCCTAGACTCAATTTAGCAGTTTGGGATTATAGATTGCATGAGCGATGGGCATGGAAATCTGGAAATCTTCCATATGCATGGGTGAACTTATGTAACTGTGCAGTATCTGAGATGTGGTATTCAGCAAATATTCTTCTTTTTTTTAAAAAATCTTTTTAGACGTTGGTCAATGTGGACTATGATTTAAACATCTGTGTACTGTTACCTTTGTTGTTTGATTTAATGTATCTTCCCAGCACATTGAAGGGCCATTTCATCAACCTCGTCCTTGGTCATAAAGCTGAAATTGTAGAGCATAAATTCAATTGCAATAACATGAGCTGATTACTCAAATGTTTAAGAAAAAGTAAAAAAGTAAAAGAAGAAGAACTTTATTTATCCCGCAACGGGGAAATTGAGTTTTATTATTAATCATGTTACACACACACAGGCCCGAAATACACACATGCACATGCACAGACAGGACCTATATACATGCAATTAAGGAGAGATGTTAGAGCGAGGGGGCTGCCAGTGACCAGCACCCCGAGCAGGTGGGGGTTCAGTGCCTTGCTCAATAGCACCTCGGCAGTGCCCAGGAGATGAACTGGCACCTCTCCAGCCACCAGTCCACGCTCCATACATGGTCCACACAGGGACTTGAACCAGCGACCCTCCAGTTCCCAGCCAAGTCACCTATGGACTGAGCTACTGCCGCCCTAGACTACTAAAAAGTAGTAGCAGCAAAACTACTACTTCTACTACTACTACTAAATGTTAAAAACAAATTGTGGTGATATGCTGTTAAAGTATGTAATAGTCTCTCTTCTTTTTCAATTATGAACCCATGCTGCTGCAGTTGCTGGGTACCACTGTACAGAAAGTTGAGTCATATGATGACATGTTTATGTTGACAGAAAAGTGCCTAATTACAGTACGAGTTTTGTGGTCCATGAAGTATGATAGTATGATACTATACAGTACCCCACCCCCCCACCCCCCCAGGTTTATTGAATGTCAAAATGTGTCCTTATGAAACATTTTCTTCACACACTTCAAGTGTAAAAATTAAACTTTTAAAAGATACATCCGTATTTTTGCTTTGTCTAAACATATATTCTTAGCAGGACTGTTTGCTTCCCTCTGTTCCACTGAGTGAAGCAGTCTAAATAAACTTCAGCAGAGAGGAGTCTCAAGAAGACGGAGCCCGATTTCCCACAGTTACAGTATATCATTTAGTCTCCAGTGTAAACCCCTGTACTGTAGTTAGTGGAAGCAGAAGCAGGAAGAAGACAACCAGAGGAAACACACAGATTATCTGGCTTGTAACTGGATCTTAATACTGTATTTCTGTGCCAATCTCATTTTCTCTCCAGTCAGAACAGACTGAAATATCATTTGGGAATTGGGGCAGTTAAGTTGGATTGTGTTGCACTTATTTTAAGGGGTTGCTATGAAGCTACGAGGCTCACGTACAGTGGCTGCCGTAGCTATTCCTGTAGGCCATGATCTGGAGATAAAGCAATAATGACACATCTCAACCCTCAACACAGTCTGACAGGAGCAGAAAAAGCCAAATTAGACTGGGCATTAGAACGTCTCGGCTTATAACATTTCATGGGTAGAGGGAGAGAGCTGTCCTACGCCCGAATGCCTGGAGGAAAAAGGACCAAGGTTAAGAGAAAACTCAGTAAGAAACACCCTTGCCCACAAAATGTGGGCAAAGGCAAAAAGAAATGGAAGCAAATTGACTTTGTAATAATAAAGAAATATATTTAACCAAGGAGCATGCTGCATTTGTATTTGTTGCTTATTTTAAAGGTTTGCTGTGTAACTTTAAGAAAACCCATGATTAGTCAGAATTTTGTTGTTTGCACTTGCATGCTTGCACTCCGTAGGCGCGAGCGAGTAGGCTATCAGCCAAAACAGCGAGATTGAACATGATTGTCTGCATCATGTAGACAGAACGCTGTAAAATAAATCATGTCTTATTAGGCAACCAACAGCTGATTCATGCTGAGCAGCCAAGACACAGCCAGCAACACATTAGCTTATATCAAGGTGAACTAATGTTAGAGAACAAGCAAGCTAAGGTTAGCCAAGGAGCTGTAACTTAGCTACACTTATCTGGCGTGGCTTGCTTTGTTTGCTAATAAAGCCATTTGCAAACAGCCAGGCAAGCACCAGGAGTCTGGACGAATTAGCTGACCTTATCTACTCAAGGCTGTATTTTGCTATGTAAGCTACAGTGGCGATTGCTCTGAGACTGCAAGGGAAGCTCATCTTCCCTGGAAATGTCACCAAAAAAAAAGTGGTGAAATATGTACTGCTGTGTGTACATTTCATTGACTAAATATGTGCTAGAAAGCCTTCATCTTTTGTTCAGAATCAGCTACTTATCACAGGTAACGGACACACAGAGTCGGACAATCACCCGAGGCCTCCTCCCAGCTGGACGTGCCTGGAACACCTCCCTAGGGAGGCGCCCAGGGTTCATCCTTACTAGATGCCCGAACCACCTCAACTGGCTCCTTTCAACGCAAAGGAGCAGCGGCTCTACTCCGAGTTCCTCACGGATGCCGAACTTCTCCCCCTATCTCTAAGGGAGACTCCAGCCACCTTTCTGAGAAGACCCATTTCGGCTGCTTGTACCTGCGACCTTGTTCTTAATTAGCCGGCTAAAACCACACTATATTTCACATCTCAGTGTTTCCTCTAGGAGTTTTATCAGCACTAGGGGAAAAGGTTGCCACCACAACACATACACACAGTCCATACATGCTGTGCCTTAGCTGCAGCATCCCGCGGACCGGAGGCGTATGTAAGGACGGTGTTTTCGATGCGACGCACCGGGGCCCTAGACATCCCCAGGGGCCCTTGACGGCCATTAGTCGAACAGATTTCCACTGGTCGAAACAGATTTCCCAGCAGGCCATGTTCTTTTGTAAATGTCGCGAATAAAACAAAATAAATTAAGTAATTGTGATAGTAATTATGATTATGATTTTTTTATTCATAAACACTACGCCACTGCCGCTGACCCTCAGCCTATCTGATCCTGGACACAGGTTACACAGGACAGCTGCCAACCATAAAGTCGGCTACTGCAAATGTATAACGGAAACACAGTTTGTAGACTGGTTGGTTGTTTGTTGATGTTAGCAGATTCCATTTATAATCTAACCAAATGACACATCCTTTGTAATTACCCGGACCATTTGTTCCAAGTCCTTAACATAGTGTAGTACAACTTTTAACAGATTGGCGATAAAAAAAAGAGTTAATACATCTTAAAGGCTACACACAGAACGTTTATGTTCAATATTGATCTGCAACTTCTTTCTTTCTTCTCTCTGAGTGTAGGCTCATATTATGTGCACGAAGGGGTGCCATGGAAAAAAAAAATCTGCTATCAAAAGATGCAGTGGTTCCCAACCACAGAAATAGCAGTTAATGCTAATAATGTTGTGGTACATGTCTCTATTGTGGACCTTTTCTGTAAGAAAGAAACCTGCAGAAACATAAAGCAAATCATCTGCACACGTAACAGGAACGCCCTAAACAAAGGCATGATTTTCAATGAGAAGTTAATAAAGGGTTAGTGTATCCAACACACAGGGAGACAGGACAGAATGTGGCTCACATATGAAATGGAAATCCAAGGGGACGTCTGAGAGGAAAGGGCAGAGTGATGGGGGGGCTTAGACACTCGGTGTGTGTGTGTGTGTGTGTGTGTGTGTGTGTGTGTGTGTGTGTGTGTGTGTGTGTGTGTGTGTGTGTGCGTGTGTGTGGTAGAGGTCAGAGGCCGTACCAGCAGTGCATATCAGAGAGGATGAACAGAAGGCTTAAGGACAAGGGTGGTATTGGGGGGGGGGGGGGGGGGTGAAACGATATGGGGAAGCTCTTCTGTGTGCGGAAAAGTCAAATGACATCATGCATTAATGCACCACCTTAAAACAACAAAGGATAGCCTTTTATACCCTTTTAACCCCTGTGTCTCTGACACTTATAATGAGTCCAATACTGCTTAGCATTAAGGCTCAGCTGCATCCACTCGACACTCTCACATGGAAAAATAATTGTAATGATATCCACGTTTATATAATCAATAGTGTCAAATTATCCTGTTTAAATCAATTCAAATGAACACATTTGGAACATAATGTGTCATAATAGGAGACCATACTTCGTCAGGTTCCTAAATTTTGTGAGTAGAATTTTATCATAACTGATGGAAATGATGGCCATAACTACAATCTAGTAGTACTAAAATGACCCTTTAACTTCCCTCTGCCCCATGTGCTGAATGAGGCTGAATGATTTAGCAGATCAAATATTTGGTGACCATACTGTGGTTTCGGTCCAAATTATGAGAAAATGTCTCATTTCCATCTTAAAGTAAGCCAGCAGACCATGCTTAGACAGTTTTTGTCTGCCAGTTCTTGGAAACTTGGATGTGGAATTTGAGAGCAGCCACATATTCCTTCCTCTATTTACGTGAACCAAATATTCTGGATGCATCTGTTTAAGGGTTTATTCAGGATCAGTTGATTTTATGACTCTTCGTAATCACTTCCTGGACATCCCTGAATACGTTTGGCCGTGTGCTGGTTGCTGAATAAGCACAGGTGCCAATCATACTTGCCTACTTCTTATATACTGGTGCCTTAACACTAGAACACATACATCGGGTGATATTGACCCGCGCGATCGCTGTCATGTGATCTTCATTGTGTTGCCGCTGTCTGAGTCACGTGAGTCCTTCAGTAGCTTCAGGGCGCACTCACACTGTCCTTCCGCACCGGGCCAAAACAGGTTTTTCGGGTAGAGCCTAGTTCGTTTGACCAGTGTGAGTGCAACTGCTCCGCGTCTAGCTGCGGACAGCGGGTCGTCCACAGCCCGTCTGAGAGAGGTGGTCTTTTGTAGAGCGCGTTTGCACATGTACGAGCACGAGCGTGCGCACGTGTACAAGCACGAGCATGACGCCTACGGCGGCTCTCACGTCATTTAATGTGCGCCTGTTCGGACATAGAAAAAAAAAAAAGCCGGACCATGCGCGGACATTTAACAACAACAACAATGGTGGCGAAAGGTTCACGTTGGTGTGATGCGGAGGTGGAGTGTTTACTGCAGATTTGCTCGATGAAAATATTCAAAAACAGTCGACAAGACGCACAAAAACTCAGAGGTCTATGGAAAGATTTGTAAACATAGCGACGGATCGCGATGACGTCAATCAATGCGTGTGACGTGTTACAGCGTGATGACGTGTTACAGCGTGATGACATGTTACAGCGTGATGATGTATGGACAGGCAAGAAGCATTTGCGCGAGGCCCAGGCAGTGTGAGTACAAACGGGCCTGGGGTGTGGGGGGGGGGGACAAGTACCATAAAGCCCAGGGCGGGGTGCGGAAGGACAGTGTGAGTGCGCCCTCAGTCTGCTCACTGACGTCATCAAAGGTAGTCGTGTTTCCCCGGCTCCAATCGCAGTTTTTTTTTTCCAGCAGGCACGTTTGGGTGATTTTCATCCGACGTTAGTGATAGAGGGTAAAATATTTTTCTTCACTTGTAAGTGTTGCAGAAAAACTGTGCTTTTCCATATTCCTTGACCAAACAAGGCCCACATGTCCCAGGAAAGGGTGGACCGAAGGACATGTTCCCAGTTCAGTTTTTTTTTTGTTTTTAGGACGTTTTTGTTAAAAATTCCCTAATTTTTTAACCAATTGTAAAGCCTTTTTATAGGGTACCCCCATGAGACGACATGAGGAGCACTTCAGTTTGCCATGTATTGTTGTACATTGTTATATTTTGATGAGAAGTGCTTTTTATCACACGTTAGTGGTGGTGTTAAATTGTAACGTTAGTGGTCTAGCGTTGAGCGCCAAGGATTTTGCCAACACGTCCTCATACCTATACAACATCCTGCCAGTGACTTTCAAAAACAACATATAAGTTATCTATTAAACAACCCAATATGTGGTGCAATAGTCATTCCTGACTCGTGGCAGAAAGTATTCTGCATGTGTTCACCTCTCATCGTAAGCCGTCACATAATGATTTGCAGATGTGAACATTTTGTCCATGACTTATTTGATACAGGTGTGTAAATGTGTTTTGCACTATATTCACTGCAAAAAATGTAGCAAAAAACGTCAGCGTAAGACTTTCATAATTTTGGATTCCTAGAAAAGGATTCGTGCACCAGTGATTAAGTATTTGAGAAGGGATGACTGTAGTTTCATGTTTGTGGGAGAGGGAAAAATCTACAAGTGCAACTAAAATGTATTGATACACGCACGACTCTTTTCTACAACTACAAATTAGTTCTGCAGCCAAGTTACCTTCATAACGGATCGGCCTAAAATTAGTTATGGCGTAACTACTTCCCTGACTTGCATCTGTAGCTAAATAAAAAAAAGTTGAGCTAGTCTGTTGTTATGAGGATGTGTTAGAAACATAACTACTTGGTTAGGGTTAGGAGAAGGTCATCATTTGGCTTAACGAGTCAGATAGAACTACATCACAGACTGACTTCCTTAACAATGTTGGTTAATTTAAAAAAAAGTCAATGTTGACTTTAGTTTTCACACACAGCAGTCTCCTGTGTGAATGTCCTGTGTTTGTTTGACCCCATCCACCCCCTACCTCCTCCCTACATGGAGTTTAGGGCTCTCTTAGGGCTGTCCATTCGTACCGTGCCCAAGCACCCTAAAGGTACGAATGGACAGTTCGAGTGCGCCTTTATACTACATATTTACTACTACCAGAAAACGCAGCCTAACAGTTAATATGTGTGGTAATAAGCTGCTTGCACAACCAACCAATACGGCCATTTTTTGTAGAGGACGGTCTGGATTTTAGGCATCAGCATGTGTTTCCAGTTGTTGAGTACTCAGTAGAATAAAGCCTTTAGCGTCTACAGGGGGAGCTGTATGAGGTCTCAAGAAGAATGTCATTTTACTAGTTTAGAAAAGATCATGCCCAGAGTTCAGAAAGACGAAACTGAAATCACCAGTCAATACTTCTAGATTTAGACTCGCTGAATGCCTTCATGAACAAAACAAATCATGAGCTATGTCTGTCTACAAGACAACAGTGAGCAGTGATGAACACTGAGGTGCTAAGATTAGCTCAGAGGGTCAGTGTTTGCAGAGCTGATGTCCATCTAAACCACACAAACAAGTGTACTCGGTCACCTTTGCTAAAAATAACAAACCCCAAAACAACAGAAACACAAAATATATATACACCAGCGTTCACGTGTGCAGATGCAGGCACCGCAGCCTAAACAATAAGACTACCCTGAATGCATACACGCTTCCTGAAACATGTCCATCCTTGTTTAGATCCTTGCTTTGTGTGTGACTTGCATTGTGTCTTTTTGGGGACTGGCTAAAAAATGATTTGTGATTCATTGTGTTTTTTCCTGTGTGCACATTTGTGTGTGTGTTTTGCTTGTTTTTGTGCTTTCCTTTTCCTGTGATTCACCTCCCAACCACAACTCCTCTCCATGCTGTGGACAACAACAGCACTAATAACTGCTATTCGCCACAGTCACATTCCTTTGGTTGACAATAACAAAGCTCACGTTGTGAGCTCAGAGGTTGGCACCCGAAAGTGACAAGCCAATCAAAACAGGGCATAGAAGAGTTTGACTCAGTAGTAAAATATAAACGAGTTCACAGTTGACATTTTAAAAGTTCAAAACATTTCAAGGCAACAGACTTAAATACAATTTTAAGATTGCCTATTCAACTTAATTTAGGAAGTTTCTGAATGTTTTAACTTCTTAGTTTCCAATCAGCTTGAAGTTACACTACCAATTACAAGTGAACGCAGCATAGCCGTTGGTGACGACCTGGGCTGGCAGACCAATCGTTGTCAGCTAGAACACTTGTGCACAACAATACTATATCTTACCATACATGACATTCTATTTTCAGATCTCGGATAACAGCAACTGGGACATGACAGTGATGGTCACTTTTTGGCAACAAAATGTGAAGAACAGCCTTGATTAAGATAAAAGATATCTTAAAATAAGATTTGCCAATACTTCTTTGTCGGATACAATGTTTTTTTTTAATTTAACACCAAACATGCCGAGGGTACAAAGGTGAACTAAATGTTTGCGGGAAACTTGTAGTCAGACATCTCAACAAACAGGCAGTACTGCTAAACACACAGCTCACATTCCTGTTCCCGTCTCGTCACGTGTCTGCTAAATTCTTTACTGTGGTGCCAGAAGTTTGACGCACAAATACACAATCACAAACACACCACCGACAGCGTCTCGCCCTGCCCCATCTTGTCTTGTCTTGTTTAGTTATGTAACATGCTCCTGCTAAAATGATTAATCTGTGTAGTGCATCCCACCTGCATACACACACACACCCACAAAAGGCCTCTAGCCTGGCATCACCTTTATCCTTAATCTTTATTCTCTGTAACAGCAAGAATAACAACAAGTTCTGTCCTGCCCCTGGAGCACAGCAGCAACATAGCAGCTATGCCTCACTGTAGATATCCTTAGATAGATTGTGGTGAAGGTACAAAAAAAAAAAAAAGGTATGCAAGTATGTATGTGTCTGTGTGATTGCACAGATGTCTTGTTTTCCCCAGAATTTTATTTGAAAGGCCTTTACACACCAGGGAAATGACAAATATACTACTCAGCCTGCCATTGGCTCAACAGTTACATAGTCTCGGGTTGTTGTTGTGAAAGGTAAGAACGGAGGGAGTGGATCTGGTATTGTCGAGGTTGAAAGGAGAAAAGTGTGAAATCGGACTGCAGAGTTTCAGTGTTGTTGTTTTATAATGATCACGCCTGTATTTCGTGGTTCAAAATCTAAATAAATTCACCATGTTTTCATTTTAAAATGAAAGTGAGTAGTCTGGATACAGCCTGAGCCTCCCCTGAAACTGAGCCCTGCGGAGGCTCGCCTCACACTTTGAATTCTCTGAACTAAAGCCACCTAGACACACACACAGTGGTGATATCTTCAGGTAGCTCATATTTTTTGCCCCAATGTATTGAAAAAGAGATTATATCATCGATTTCACAGACAGGTAAGTCATTAAAGTTGCATTATATGGAATGGGAATGCCGGGGACCACATGTTTAAAGTGCTTTGTCATAGTACAGTAGAATACATCATGTTATCTTATCTAACTCTCAGCAACAAAGCAAATGAGAACACCAAAGTGCTGAACTATTCCTGTAATACATGCATTGAACTTTAAATGTTTTGATACTCGGTAAGCCTGTCCGCTTTAACTAGGACATTCAACACACACAGTGCCATTTCAAAATGTCTCATATTAACTGGCTTCTTATTGTGTCTCTGTGAGAATGACTCTCATTGTTCCATTGAAAGATTGACATCATATACACGCTGTTTGATGACCAGCCATCTTGGCAAACCCTCTTTTCCATCTGTGCATGTGCACGTGTGTTAGTAGGAGTGAAACAGTCCTCCTTGGCATCTCTGTTGGCTATGCTTCACAGCACTCTGGCAACCTGATCTATCTCTGTCTTGCCCTAAATGTGCATCAACCAGAGACACAGCCGTGGTCATCACTGGTATCAGGCTACAACTGCAGTGTGTGATAATATTAGTAGTGGTTTACTAATGTGCGTAGGCGCAGGTGTGCAAGTGCCACCAATTTGAAAAATATCTCTCTGATCCCTAATCTGACAAGCAGGCTAGTGGCAGAAGGTGAGACAGTATTGTTTGTTGAGCCCGGCTCACCCGCATCCTCTGACTTTTGTGGCAGGATCTGGTCAGGTGACAGATAGCTTGATGAATGTGACAGTCTGTTGGCCCAAACTAAAGTAATTCCTCGCTATTGATAAATCAAGATATGTGGTTATGTTTTGTATTTTGTCAATAGCCATTGGCTGGCTGCCATTTGTCTAATAAGCTAACTTACTGTGCATAAGTTAACAGAGCTACCTGCTTCCCCATTCTGGTTTCAGTTATCCTTTTGCCACCCAATCATGTGCAAGGCCCACAAACTATAATATTAGTGCTGTCATGAAGTGAAAGCAGCACATTACCTCAACAGTTCACAAGTGCTGCCGTTGATCCACAGTACTTGTGTATGTTCAACTTACTGGTTTTATATTCAGAAGAAAACCAACTGCGGAACTCATCTGATATCTATCTGAGAACAATTTGTCCTCTGGGGGTAACAGCTAATACTTCTCGCTTGCCGGTGTAGCCCGTAGATATCCAGGCCGAGACTTCCTCTTCTGAGTGGCAGCCATTGTTTACGGTCCGATTAGGAACTTCAGAAGCAAGAATGGAGTTGGAAAATGACAGAACAGCTTCTCTAAACATAGATATATAAATAATACATAAAGCTAATGAAAAGCTAAATCGTAGTCAGGCCATAGCCGTTGGATTCTGTGATTGCATGACTGCCAATGCGTTCCGTCTCTTTTGCTCCCCACACTGTTTACTGTGAACTGTTTACCTGCACGCAACCAAAGCCTGCTCAAATGTGATTAATCAGTACTACTCAGACTACAAACAGAAAACCAGACCGCTTCTTGTTGCCTACAGATCGTACACTCCTATTCAAAAACTGTATGTATTGTTTTATGTTCTGTTGAATGTGTCTGTTCTAGTTGTAGGAGTGAGTGAGGGAGAACTGTGTGATTCATGCCAATGTGATTAATCTCTCTGTCCATCCACCCACTGAGCTGTAGCACACGGAAGACGAGTACACGACTGAGGAGAGCTACGATGTTGCAGCTGAGCAGGTAAAGCTCATGTACACAAGACAACTAGTGTTAACTGGTGGTGATAAGTGGAGTCAGACACTGCACATTGTAAAGAAACCATGTCCATGTATGCTAGGAGCTTACCATTAGCTTACCATTAGCAACTGCTTTGCATTTTACACTTTCCTACAGCCTGCAGTAGCTCACAAATGCAAATGCGGCATTTGATATCTGCATTTTCCCAAGACCCAACGGGGATAAACAATAATGGAACAGGATGAGTGGACATGCTGGTCTTTTTCTATTATTATCTGGATCTCTCTCTCTCTCTCTCTCTCTCTCTCTCTCTCTCTCTCTCTAGTTTACTGTGCACTCACACATGGACGTCTGTTCTCTCCATCCACTCTCGCTCATGTTCAGCAAAAGCCACCATCAACGTGATCATCTGTCCACTTACCCAGCTGCTCTGTACAGAAATTGCATTATTGATTCAAACAAGCATTAAGGTTAACGGTGACGTAGCCCATCCATCTCTGTCAGTTCAGTTTGACACGACTGAGGTCATATTTAGTAAGTCTATATTTTTTGAGCTGGAACGCTGTTGAATACAGTCTGTTTGTATTTCACCTATGAAAAGTAATGCACCTGTAAGTCAGGACGTACAGGGCTGCCTCAGAGGAAGTCAGGCGACGTTTCCGCAATAGCCATTCGATCTATTTACATTATGCAATTGATTCAAATTGGCTTTACACACAGTTTGAGTTTGATCAATGAGACTCATGCAGACAAATGTTAGCCAGCAGCAAGATGGCTTTTTGCTTCTCAGTGCAGCTTAATTGACCAACTGTTTTACAGTGAGCTTAATAACACGTGCCGGACATACACAGAATGAAACAAAGGTATCATTAAATGTCGATTGGGTCATTTTCATGTATTCATTTACAGAATGTCTATTTACACACGGGTGAAAAAAGCCTTTGCTGCACGATCTGGCTCATTACAGCTGATCCCTCATCCACTGCCTCAAAGAGCGACAAAGTGTGTTACTGTGGTACCGAAATGTGGGCGAGTGGGTTAAGCTTTCCTCCACGGTTTGAATAAATATTTTGTTGACTTTTTATTTTGCAGTTTGGTTAGATTTAGACAACTTCTTGGTTAGTTTTAGTCAACAGAACTACCAAGATAGGTTTAGGCAAAAAACATAGGAAAAACTAGCATTGTTGATATTTGTATTTGTGTAAAAAGTCTTTTTCCATTTGTCAGATTAGTTTCCAACATTCTTTATTTCTCTCATTATTTATTTCAGCTTTTATTATTTGTATTTGTTAATTAAATTCATTATGTATTTCTGTATTAAGCATTTATTTATGCAATCTATGTATTGACGAAAACGCTAATATTTTCCCTAAACTTGTGTTTGGGGTCTTTGAGATGCCAGTCCCCCTTCAACAGATAATATATGTACAAAAAAATGCATGATGTGTCATATAAAGCCTGTTGGAATTAAAGATGGGAACTCGGTTCTTACTGGGGTTCCCGATAGTACGACGGAAATACTCTAAAAGTCGTGTTTGCTTAGGATGAAAAACTACACACATTTGAGGGATTTTCAGTCCACCCACGGATTTCTACTGAGTGTGTCACGGTTGCTCTTCAGTTGAGATGTGGGCAGGAGAAGAGACATCCAGGGGATCCTAACAGCTCCTCTTATTTATAAAACACACACACACACAAGTGCCAGATAGTTACTCACAAAGTGTATCATGATACTGAACTTCATGCCCCCTCCTCTGGGCCTCGACAGCCTGACTCACGGGTTTGATTATCACGCTCACCATCCTTCTCTCTCCCTCACTCTGTTCTTCCAAATCCGTGTCCGTCTCTCTCTCCCACTGAGTCACCCTGACTGGCAGTCGTGAACAAACCGGTCTTTGAGATCAGATGAGAAATCCTGGCCAAAAATAATGTTTGAACAGAAACATATGTCTTTATCAATATTTCTTTATTTCTTTATGCTATTATTTTGGAAACACAACGATGCCTTAGGTTGTGACAAATATGCAGAATCTGGGCCTTGGAGGCTTTATTTCAGTGATCTGCAGCAGTGATGTCTTCCACACATTTGGTGCCTGGCCTTGAAATACACAGAAATGTTGTGGCTGTGGCAGAGGTGAAGATGGTGCGTGACAGAGGAATGTGAGGATATATTTTGTAGAGTTAGTCAAGGTTTGCCCATTTCAACACCTGGCTAGAGATGTAAAGGTGAAAGGTAGGAAGGAGGAAGCATCTCCAGAAGGAGACTGTGAGAGACAGAACATTAGTTGGTATTGTAAGTATTTAGACCCTATTTCAGTATTTTTTTTTGTCTTTAGTTCATTCAAATGTCTGTAATAACTGCAGGACAGTTTTTGTTTTTGTATTTTAACCCAGCTAAACCAGAGAAAAATCCATCAAAGCAGATCATTGATGCTTTTTAGCCCGTATTGTTCTCTGCGGGAAGTTTGCTGGACGTGATGCAGTGTAGCCAGGGTGCATTTCACCTGGAATGAGCATTGTGCCAGTTTAAAAAATAACCTTTCAAATGTTGGATTGTTTGGCCATATGCTATATTAACTCTGGAGGAAAATGACCTTGTCTGATTAATTTGGCAAGCAGTTCACACACCAGTCATACTGTAATTTACTTGCAATATAAAAACTCAACTCATGGCATTTTGTGTTCTTCATCACTGTTTTGAAAGAAAGAAATAACAGGAGTAATAAGCGAGCCAGCTTCAAAAGTGACATTTTTTGTTTTAAATAAGTGCTGCACAGGTGTGAAGGTGATTTCCAAAAGTCACTGATGAATAGGTCTATTCAAAGAAAGACTGTATCTTATTTCCCCTACACTGGATTTTAGAGTTCCCCCACTTTGCCTTCCTCAGCTCTCTTTTCGTCACAACGGTGCGGTAGAGCGACTGCAACACCGCACCCGCTGCTCCGATTCTCCGGCCAAACTCGCGCTCCATCGTCCCCTCACTCGTGGACATGATCCCGAGGTACTTGAACTCCTTCACTTGGGGTAAGGACTCATTCCCTAATGATATATAGTATATATATATATATATATACAAATGGAGTTATGGCTGAGCATCCCGTTATACTGCTGGTATAAATGTGTGTGCTTTAACCTTTACTCTCTCTTTTGCTTGAAATCCCAAAGCCAGACTTTATATGTTCATCTTCAGGTCTACAGTTTAATCGAGAGCTCATTAAATTGCACTGTTTTACTAACCTGTCTTTGGTCCTGACCCTGAGGCTGTACTCTATGCCCTAAAACAGGTCCTTACAAAGCAGGGAGTGCCTCTCCTTCAGGCCCAGACTCAGTCACTTGGGGACTAACCAGAATTAGGCCAACAATCCCATGATGGCCCATGAACAGTTTAAACCCCCTAAGCCCTGAACGATACACTCTCACTCATAATTTATTCTAATTTTCCGGCACTCCAAGATATTTTCGTCTCAAATAATGTGTGAGCATCAGTCTGCAGGCGGTGAGCGGCGTTTATATAATGAGATTTCTGCATCTTGTGATACTGTATCTCATAAAATCCACATTAAGACGAACAGAGATGATACCCATTAAAAATAATGGACTCCTATAAAATATGTGTCCCCATTTTCACGTGTGTGCCTGGCATCCTGATGTATGTCTGTGTGCATCTTACCTGGTTAGTAAAACAATGGAAAATTTGCAATGATGGAGTGCCTCTCTCTCTCTCTCTCTCTCTCTCTCTCTCTCTCTCTCTCTCTCTCGCTCTCTCTCTCGCTCTCGCTCTCGCTCTCTCTCGCTCTCTCTCTCTCACACACACACACACGCACACACACACACACACACACACACACACACACACACACATACACAGATGGTTGCCTCTTTTAGTTTAGTGTCGTCTGCAGAACTCACTGAAGCAGATCAGGCAATCGCTTGTCAAGGTCCACTCAATATTGATGAGAACAGGGAGTGTTTGTGCGTGTGTGTGCGTGTGTGTGTGTGTGTGTGTGTGTGTGTGTGTGTGTGTGTGTGTGTGTGTGTGTGCGTGTGTGTGTGTGTGTGTGTGTGTGTGTATGAGAGAGCATGTGTTAAGCACCCTGAGTTTGCCTTTTTCTCTATCCTTCCCTCAAAACGGATTAAAATGATATGACTATATATTTTTTAGTTCTTCAAAACCAAAAAAATGACAAACCCACAGAATTGCTCACTGAACACATAGAGTCTCGTGTTAATCGTTTGTTTCTGTGCACAGACTTTTTGAAAGGGTATGTTTAAACAATTGCATGTAAAGACACAAAGAAACAAACAGTCATTTAATATGAGAATATCCTATTCCTGTGGATTTCATTATTTCAAACTACACCCTTTTCCACTGGACAACAAAAAGACAACACCCAGTAAACAGATTGGATTCTGTCTTTAGTAGGAAAGGTTCAATCCTGGGACCAATGACTCTGCAGAAATCACATATATTTATCTGCTCCAGCTCCAGTCGATGATGGAAACTTATCACCTGGGTAGAAACGCTATTTTGGATGCTGTGACGCTCGTCATCTCCGTCTGTAACGTCTGCAACTTATCTCACGAATAAACACTGTCCATCTCCAACCAAGCGGGGCTCAAACATCGTTCTAAATTGGTCGGCACCACGTTTAAAAGACAGACTGGAGAAGTGACAGACACAAAAAACAAGTAAACACCCTAGCGTTATAACTGACCTCCATGCTGCTTTTTACAGACTCATTCTCCTCCAGTGTAATACTGAACGCCAGAGGAAGTCTTTTCTTCCGACGGCCATCAAACTGTATAATTCATCTCCCCCCGGTCAGGTAAGGAACAGTGGAAACACTGTATCCTGAAAAATGTCACTTTGTCACTTTATATCATCACTGCACCACTTTACACATTTGTACTGTCACTTACTTAAGTGAGAAATGCTGCTACACTTTACACTGTCACTTTATATCACCACCACATCACTTTATTTACTGACTGCTGCTACACTTTACTGTCACTTAGTTCTGTAGGAAATGCTGCTACATTTATAACACTGTTATCACTTATCGCTCCTTACCACTTATTTAGTTTGTACTTATTTTATTTCATATGCTGCTAAACTGCACGCTGCGTATTGCTGTATATTGTATAAACCTACGTTTAACCACAATGTCTGTTGCACTCTGTCACGCTTAGTTAATTGTTTGATTTATTTTACGTTAGCTTTATTTTGATTTGATTATGTTAGCTTATTGTTACTCTGATGCTTTCCCACCTTTGTATTGAAACTGTTGCACAATCATTTCCCTCGGGATAAATAAAGCATCTTGAATCTTGAATCTTGAATCTTGAAAACAAAAAAGCATACTTGTCGACTGGAAATGGGAAAGGAGTTATCACTTATTATAAGCTGTTTTCCCATATTTAAAAACCTGCATGTAAACACTAATTTAGGGTATAAATTTCTACTCAAATGGAATCTATGCGGCCCTGTTTGATTTCTGTTTTCAACAGCTCCCCCGGCCTCCAATTGAGACCAGATTGCTTGAAAAAGGCTTGTGGGTTCAAATAATCATTTTGAGGAAAGTCCTACCCTTCAAATTGTAGTTTATTTTCTTTTTTTTATCACCCACATCCATCAACAACATCAGCAATAATTCATTGCTTATTCATCTCACTCTCCCTCTCCCTGATGTCATCGACTTCATGTGGATGGTTGGATGAAACGAGTGAAGTTGCTCCGTTCCCCCTCTGATTTGGTTGTCATCATCTTTGTCATCTTCCCCCTCTTTTGTCATCCATGTGTTCTCTGTGTTGTTCTGTGTTGTGATCATCACTCACTCTCACCCACATCACTCCCAAACCTATTTAATCGCTCACGCACTCCTTCAATTACGCTGCCTCCAACTTTCCATCTGTTTCTGTTTCCGTCCCATCTCCCTCTGATGTCATTGTTATTACACAGAGGGATGGATGCATGATCTGGTTTAGTTCACTCTCATGGGGAAAGCTGTCACACTTAATCTCCATCACCCTGTCCCTCTTCTGTCCCCTCACTTTTTATTTTTTTATGCATAATTAATTGATTTGGTCAGGAATGAGGTGTCTGTCTCTGAGATTTCTGCTTAACATAACAAAACATTCTTTTAAATGAAAACTGCATTCTACCAAAGTAAACTGTTCCTATGAATACCGTCCATTCGTTGGCCATATCAGGATATGATGTCTACATTTGTTGTCTGCTCTAATTGATGACTTTGCTAAAGCCCCTTTCCCACTGGAAAAAAACCCACTCACATCTGGCTTCTGTCTTTTAGTGGGGTAGGTTGAAATCGGCATTCATTCCTGGAACAAATGACTGCTCCAACACCGTCATGGGAACATGACACCTGGGTAGACTCTTTGTCATCTTCGCCACAAAGTCTGTCCGTCTTCATGCAAGCAACACTCAAACGCCGTTCCAAACGAAAAAGAGACCTAACATGTAACAGATATAGAAAAAAGGTTACCACCGTAACATTGTCACTGTTAAATTGGTGAAGGTGACACACCAGAACAATTCAAAAAAGAGTGTGTCATGGACTGCCTCCCAGAATATTGCCACATCACTCTATGTTGACGGAGAAGTATTCCTGGGACAGCTTCTCTTGAATTTTAAAGGTTTGATCCCACCTACAAGTCAAATTCTGCAGATTCCTTGACGTTTTCCTACATGGTGTTATGTCCCATGTCACTTCTCGCATGCGAATGATCAGGTAATGTGAAAACAACAACCACCTCAAGACACAATAAGCTGTGTGGAATGAACAGAACGATCTGAAGACTTTGAAAGTTGTGTACTGTGAACGAGGCATAATTGGACTGTTGGCTCGTGCAAAGCCATTTTCATGGCTGACCCTGCAGTTCACCAACAAACAAATCTGTGTTTTTTCTTTCCTGTTTGTCCTTTCAGCCAAAGTCAGTACACATGTTTTCTCACAGAACTTTTCTTCTGCATTTCTAATTGCTTTGACTTTGACGTGTTAATGCAACAGCGATCTGAGGTCACAGTCACAATATGGGCAAGAGAGAGAGAGCGAGAGAGAGAGAAAGCATGAATTCATGCAGACTCCGGAGAGAAAGAGGGAGAATGACAGGGTGTGAAGGAAAGCGATGAGATCAGAAAGTGAGCTTCTCTCATGGGACACTGACCCACTTTACTGGATCAGGAACTCATCCCTCCATCCATCCATCCATCCATTCATCCATTCATCCATCCGCCTGACAGAAATGACATCAGGGGGCACAAGACAGAACAATGAAAATTAGAGGTCATTGTAGAGAGACAGATCAACCAGGAAAAACAAAGAGTTGTGTGTGTGTGTGTGTGTGTGTGTGTGTGTGTGTGTGTGTGTGTGTGTGTGTGTGTGTGTGTGTGTGTGTGTGTGTGTGTATGTGTCAGAGAGAGAGTTAGAGAGGTGACATCAGACTGTCCATTCCCATTAAATACCACAAATGCTTGTACAGCTCAGCCTTAACTGAATCCCTAGGATCTACAATAACCAATATTAGAATTAATGTATTTTAAAAAGCTCACATTTACGTTACCCCTCATATGCCCAGACAGCAAACAGGTTAGTATGACATACTAATGGAATTAGGAGGCATGAAGTGTTGCGTTTGCTTAAATAGCCAATTGAAACAAAGGGGGATAAAAAAGACACAGGGAGGCTTCTAGATTCAATTAACTGATGACAAATTAGACAAATAACGGCCTGTCTTGAAAATTAGCATATAAGGCTAGTTCTGTCTGCAAGAAACACTAGTTTTGAATTTGTATATATGAATGAATTCTTACAACTTGCTTGAAATGCTTTTCAGAATTTGAATGACCAACTAGGCAATTGACATATGAATATGTGTACACATATGGACAACATCACACACTGTAAGGTCCGTCATCTGCACAAAAACACTAAAACATATGACATAACATGAGATGAAGCTAGAATTTAAAAACTGTCTGATCAAAAAGGAGCGATAGATAAAGAAAATTCAAAGGTGAAATCCATATACTGGACTGACTTGAGTTAGTGGGAGTTGTAGTCCTGAATGTGCCCTCCTCCTCCTCCTCTGGAAATTAAAGCAGATCATTAGCTTTAATCTGAAGGAACAAAAAAACCTGCTTCTGGAAAACAGGATTAAATATACAGTACATCAAGCTCATCAGTGTCCTCATCCATATGGCCCTCTACACAGGAAGTTAAAAGGATTATTCATTTTCCCAGGAATTTCTAATGAGCTTTGCTTTATGGACTGTGAGATGAACTGATATCCTTTGGGACCGCTGTGGACAAAGATGTGTCCCGCTGTGTGTGTGTGTGTGCGTGTGTGTGTGTGTGTGTGTGTGCGTGTGTGTGTGTGTGTGTGTGTGTGTGTGTGTGGTGTGTGTGTGCAGTAGAATCAGTATTTGAGCCACTGTTCAAGTTGTCGAGAGGGCTCAGATCGTTAGGTTTCAAAAACAAAGCAAATACGAGTATTTGCCAAATAGTTGACTGACCCTTGTTATTGGCGACACTGGTTCATGATAAGCGAGCAGTCCGCATCATGTCGCTCAAAACAGTGAGACTTAAAAAGAAATAAAATACTGCAAAATATATTAAATCATATTTAGAGTAATACTAGCTTACTGTTTGCAAATCACTCCATCAACCAAACCACAACTACGAATCCGACAGCATACATGTCCCCATAAATACCACTGCAACACAGAGTCCACACAAGCCGTGCCTCCACTACACACACACAGCAGTGGCAGCCTGCAGACCCTCGGCCAACGTAAACCTCAGCACTGGGAGTTTGACCCCAGTCTGACTCCACTCCAGATTTGAGAGTTCGAGTTTCTGAGTTTGAGAGAAATTCAAAAGTCTTCTTTCAACCACGACAAGACTGTCTGCACGCTCTGACGTGCTGTAGTGATAAGAACTGTACGTTTCCACCGAAACTGTCAATGACGCCCCTAGAAGTGGTTACGCCTGGGCGAGGGTCCCTTATCTTTGCTTGCAGAAGTGCCTTCTTGTATGAAACATATCTATAACTGACTGTTCAACACAAGATCTTTGTTAGACTTCTGAACCAGTTGTGGTGAAAGAACTCTGTCCCTTCTTGGCCGAATAGTTTTGCTCTGACTTGTTTGACTTGAATAAATATATAAAACTCAACTGAGCTTAAACCCTCTTATTTCCCACCAGGGAAATTATACACTTAATTTCCACCACAGGACCCACATGTTAAACAAAGCCAAAACCCAGTATTTAAGCTCAAGTATGATGTTTTTTAAAGTAAATTATATATTTTTGAACATATGAATAGTAGGGCAATTTAATAAGCAAACGTATTATGAGTAAATTATGAGTCATGGTAACTTGTACATGTAAGTTGAAACAAATTTCAAATCCTCATAACTTGAAATGGCAAGTATAAAACAGCAGAATGTACTCACACGTAAAGCAGATGAAAATCTACCCATCTATCCTAACCTCGTCCTGATTCAACCAAGATGCTTCAGCTCATCATTTTCAGAGGCGTACGTGCAGTTTGGAGTTGGACCGCTGCCTTGAGGTTTGGTGGTGGCCTTGTAGTCCAGCAGCCACTTAACCAGCACTCTGTAATCCAGGAACCTCTGACTGAAAATATCCTCAGCTTCACTATAAAGACCACTGCAGGGAAACCAGCTATCCAAGCACGTGTACAAAAGATACAGACTATAATTAAAACATATTCCATGATGTTTCCCTCTAGAGAATGACTTATTTCACCACAAACTGAGACCATAACATTATCAAGACTGATTTGCGATACTCTAATACACAAGACATTGGGTTTTAGTTTAGAATTTTGTGTGAAAGCTGCTTTTTCAGAATGGTATGGTTATCAAGTCTGCCTTTCCTGTGTGGGATTGCATACCCTTACACAAAGTATTCACAGGAAACAGTGCATACAGTTACCGGATATGATGCTATTGCTGATTGTATGCTATGGCACTTTTCCACCGCACAGTACGGCTCGACTCACACTTGTCGTAAAAGTCTGTTACTTTATTTAGTTCTACCTCGGTCCATGGTCCAAGAGAGCTGAGCTGTTACTACGGTGGAGTCAAACGTCGTATTAGAGGGTAAGAACAAACAAACCGTATGTGGTCGTATGGGTTGGTCGACTCGTTATTATGTTATCACATTGTGTGTTAGCAAACAGCTTTTAAAATCTGTCTCTTAAAGCTCTTCTTAACTTTCTGGCATGTTGCTCAGCACTTAGAAAAAAATTTGATCATGAACAACTCCGCCTCCCTCCAAAGTCCCACCCTCTTCCCCCTGCCTGACCTCTGGTGCTCCCTCCTTGCCGGACGTGCGTGGGGAGAAAGTGAGCAGTGCAAGTGGAATGGCCGGTTCGTTTACACTACCGGTGCTAACGCTAACGCTAATCTTCCTTGCACAAATAACATAGTATTACAGATCTATAGTAACTGATAACTGAAACTCTGCTACCATCTCGTCTCTTTTTAGCTCCAGATGAAGCTGCATTAGCCTCCGCCATCACTGGAAAGCACAGCCAATGCTGACTCACGTCTTGCCTCTTGAGACATCACTTCTTCCGTTCAAGCTATCGCTCACAGATCACTCGCTCTGCGGAAAGGCGCGCGACTTGCAAGCGGTGACAGCGGTAGGCAACTGGAAGGGACGCGGCAATGGATGACAGTCAGGAAGCTCTGCAAATCATTTTATTCAGAGCGTATAAAATGATTAGTCAGACTTTTATTAGAAATATTGACACCTGGTGGATTTCTTTTACATTCGTGCCATACACTTATGAGGAGCATTTTAAGATCACAAAAGAGAAGTGTAAAAATGCCAGAAAGGTAAGATTTCGTTAAGCTGCTAAACGCTCCCCTTTATTCACCAGCTAGTCTCTAAATGTGTCTGTCTGCTGTTTGCTGCTATAGAAGTGCATGTGCAGAGGTGAGGGGATCAGTATGGTTGGCGATCATTCCCAGTCACTAGGCCTGCCGCGGCAGAGAGACAGTAACATTCGGCGGAGAGTATGTTATATTCTAACACATCTTTTTAATGATGAGATGTAAAAAACAAACACTCATCTTTCAACAGAGCACGATCATGGGAGATATAAAAGATTGCTGAGAGAGGTTCACAATGCAGTTCTCCTCATTCAGGCGTTCGAGCGATTCTAATTTGTTTTTATTTTCATGCTAAGAAAACAAATGAAGATGAAGAACAATGGAAGATCTGATTCCCAGGGGGAAAACACTTGTGCAAATAGGTTTTTAATTAGTGCACTTTGGTAACACCAAGGATCAGGCCCTCCTACTGAGATCAGTAATGTCTTTGATATGTTACCTGATACTGAAGGTCACCTGAACAGATGAAAAGAAACATATATTTCATGTATAATAAAGAACTATGCTAGGAGAGAAGAGATGAAGGGTAGGGGGGGGGGCAATGCCACATAATAACATCTAACTAATAAATGATTAATAACATGATTATATTACCCCCACCCCTCAGGACCTAACCGTCTCGCTGCACTTGACGCAGACTGTACACAGAAGCAGACGCGTATTATTGATAACACACTTAGGCTAAAGTGATTAATGTAGGAATTAATGAAGCCCAGAGCTGATTAAGAATTCCATTTAGATGAGTGCAGAGCCAAAATGGACAGTTTAATTACCCTCAAAGAGAACATTTCTCAACAGTCAACTCAATTGCAGTAGAGTATGTAAATGGAAAAATCATTCAATCTAAACTCACTGACTTTTACTGTTTTTCATAAGGGATTCATCACTGTTTGTGCATCAAAGCAAAAAATAAATGAATCAGTTTGCCTTTCCCAACATATATTCTGTGTGTCACACGTTACTTAAAGGGGAATTTCCTGACCACATGCTCTGGAAAAATAAGGGGCAGCATTGTGCAAGAATTTCATGATTTAGATGACACTTCAGGATTTCAGTTAGACGTACAATAAACCTGAAATGTTCTGAAAAAACTGTAACTGAGAGTCTGCGTTTAAAGTCACAACAGATATCTTCTCTGTTTTGACGTATTGTTATGGGTAAATTTTGATTGCACAATGTAATAGCTTTAGAAAAATGCCACCACTGGTGTTTAGATTGGTTATTTCACTGTTTGCAACCGGGTATGAACTCCCTGCAACAAAACAGCTTGCAGTAGCTATTGTCAGGTAACGTTAGCGGAAATGACACAGAAGAACAAGTAAAGTATGTGGAAACTCTAAATCTACAAATAATGGGTCCCCGGAGAGTCTAACTTCATCCTGATGGAGAGTACCTAATGCAAGCTGGGATGCTGTACCCAGAATCTTCCTAGCTAAAGTTTGCTTTCTCGCCAACAAGCTGAACGACATGAGACTCCGGATTACCAACCAATGCACTGATGGCTGCATTATTGTGATATGTGGCTAGCTTACTTGCTAGCTAGCTGGTAACCTCACTATGTTCAACAAAACATGTAACGTTATTTCACTTAATGTTTTTTCCAGCAACTCGTGGTCGCTTTATCAGCCGGGAAGCAAAAAAAGACAAGCAAGAGCTGTTGCTCATGTGAGAAACGAATCAATAATAATAAAAATAAAACCTTAAATCTCTTGTTTCTAAAATGTAGCACTTGAAGCAGTCTTGCTGTTGCTTATTTGAGGCATTTTAGGTACCAACATGATTGTTCTAATTTTTGGAAGTATATATAAGGTGGAATGCACTTATTGTAAGTCACTCTAACAGCGTCAGCTAAATGAATGTAATGTAATGACACATCCCGGTATGAAACATACAGGCTTTGTAGCTTAAGCTTTTTGTTCAGACAGTAATATACATGTTTGATGTCTTCCTCAGTACAAGATGAATTGGTCCTCCACATCCCACCACACTTCCATGTTTAGCATCAGATATGGCATGTTTGTGCAAATATGCACCAGAAGTGACAGTTTAACTTTGAAATCAACCACAACAGGCACCATCTTGCTTTGAGTTTTGTAGGGGGAACATAAAGAGCCATCCTGTCAGTGGGGCTGCTGTGAATTAAATGAACCAATTACTCTGGACAACATTTACGCGGTCAAGGCCCAAGGGCTCCTAAACTTTTGCAGCCTGGGAGCAAACTGTATAAATTCAGTATTGGCTTTGGGCTTAGGCTCATTAAAACATATTGGACTGCGCATCCTGGGGGATGAGCAGGGCAATGTGCCTACAACGGATTTCTTGCATTGTGGGTTTTAGTGATAGGATTCATGGCACTTGTCACACTTTGGTAATGGAATAAAGAGATTTTTGAAAAACAATAATGAAATGCTTCATTGATGCCAAGGGAAATTTTCTTCTGGTCCACAAGGAGGTCAAAGCTCAGCAACATATTCTGTCTCAGCATTATGCTAAGCAACAGTAAGCGCCTGTAGCACTTAAGAATCATTAAACTTACTATAGATATACCCAAATCACAAAGTTTTCAATGAGAATGTTTCTGACATGTTTTTGTGTGCAAAAGTAAAGCAGTTATAGATGATATGCGTGACATCATCCGGCTGTAGAGCTGTATGGGCGTGATGGCCTCCACCTGCACCTCCCACACATGCATTGAGATCAGGAAGTGTGGATGAAGGAGAAATGAATGTATTAGATATCTATGATACTCTTTTGACAATGTAAACAGTAATGAAATCCAAACACCCTATGGCAAATCACTTTGCTAGCTACTGTGACCCACAAGCTGGTTAAATACGATGGTTGGGATTAGATAGTTGGCCCAAATCGCATTAGATTGGATTAATTCAAGTATAGTCATCAACAATAGTTCAAAGTTATTTTTTTTTAACATTTATTTGGCATAAACCATCATCAGACCATCCTTGCCAAAATTGACACAAATTAGTGTTTTTAAGCGGCCAAATAGGTCGATGTTTAAGCTACTTGGTTGTTTAGTGCCTGTAATAATTTTGGCGGGAGAAAGTGAGGTTACGTAGTAGTAAGAGCCTCAAAATCCATGTAGGGTGGATATCGGGGTGGACAGGTCAAACGAACACTGGGCTGTCACCTAGGAGACCACTGGTTGCGTCTTGGGTAAAACCAATAGTCAACGATTACTTTATTTTCTTTTTTAAGTCAACCAATCGTCAGCCCTTCAGTGTGGAGTTTGCATGTTCTCCCCGTGTCTGCGTGGGTTTTCTCCAGCTTCCTCCCACAGTCCAAAGACGTGCATGTGTTAAGGTTAATTGGTAACTCTAAATTGCCCGTAGGTGTGAATGGTTGTCTGTCTCTGTTTGTCTCTATGTGCCCTGTGATAGACTGGCATCCTCTCCAGGGTGTAACCTGACTCACGCCTGATGTCAGCTGGGATCGGCTCCAGCCCCCCTGCGACCCCGATAGGGACAAGCGGTTGAAGATGAATGAATAGATGAACAATAGTCCACCTTTCCCCATCCCTAACCAAGTAGTTTTGTCGCCTAAACTTAACCAAGTAATTCTGTTTCACAGCATTAACAATGTGCTTAAAGCTGTGTGACCCTTTTCCCAATGCTAAATAGAAAAAACAGTGCGCCATTACCAAATAACAATATATAATAGAATCCAATTTGTCAGATGTCTTACGGAAAAAACAAATCATAAGAACAACCATTTTTAACAGTTTCTTTCAAACTTCTGTCTTCTTGTGTCCCTGTTAAACCCTTGCACTGTATGTGTGTGTACAATGATGTTATGCAGACTTTGAGAAAATTGGAGTCATGTCTGCTCTCTCTGAAAGCTCCAGCTGACATCTGTCACAGTGCTGTGGTTGACAGTAGTTGGCAGAGTGGACTCTGGTTGGAGGTATTGTTGTCTTTAGTAATCCCTCCTTCTGAACTCTCACTCATTGCTCTCAGAGCCATGCTTGGGCTTATAAAGAGTTGTCACAGTCGATTGACCTGCCAAAGGGCTCCTAAAGTTTACTGAGGGATGATGTAGAACTTTGGCTGGGT
Organism: Echiichthys vipera; assembly: GCF_963691815.1. NCBI lineage: Eukaryota > Metazoa > Chordata > Actinopteri > Perciformes > Trachinidae > Echiichthys > Echiichthys vipera. The sequence continues at coordinate 4,734,202 of NC_139842.1, read as the reverse complement.
GTGATGACAGGAACATCAACCACACAGCCTTTGCTGTGGTTTATCTTCCTTTCTTGTGTTTGATCAGTGTCCCATGGAGATACTGATGCTTTATGGTGAAAGGCTTCATTGTTTCAGTTTCTGAACTGATTGGCTGAGACGGAATTAGTTTTATAGATAGGATATATTAATCATTAATCATATTAATTCATATTAATTCACCAGACCATCCTCGCTTAAAAATCATCCATATTGGTAGATTGTGCAAGACAACCCATATTAATGTTTGTTGCTAGGCGGTGAGGAGGACGGTCAAACAAACACAGGCTTTTCATCCAGGAAGCCGCTGTTCGAATGCGAAACCAAAAGCCGACATTGACTTTTTTTGTTACGAATGTCCATGACGTAGTTACGTCTGTGACAGTACGTCTATGGTCGAAAGTACACATTGACCTGTTTTAACTTGTGTATGCAAGTTAACTTTGAAGTTAAGTCACATACATAATGTAGTTACTTAACATTCTGTCACATGCGTAACTACGTCACATACCTACCTACCTTATGTACATGTAAGTTACATAACAACCCCTTCCTTTTTTTCCTAAACCTGATCTTGTTGCCTAAACCTTACCAAACTGCAGCCATTTATCAACATTAACCGAATGTTTAAAACTGCGAAAGTTACAACTGTTTCCCAATGTTACGTTGCGCAACTTATGAACAAAATCCGTACCATAGTCTGACTCATTTCAAGCCAATCCATGATCTTTTCCTCACCTTAACTAAAGCGGATACTGAGCTGATAGCTACATACTTGGTGATTTATTTAGCATGTTTGTATTGATGTGTTACTCCTGCAACGTTTTTACAGAGGAGAGAGTTAGTTATCTCCTGGCACATGCGCAACAAACTCTTAAGGGATCTAGTGGGTTAGCTGTTGCAACATAGTGGTCTGATTGAAATTAGCAGGCTGTGTTTTTTCATGCAGCATGAATGCCAGTCCCCACATGGCCCTAGTTGGATTACCGATTACCGTTTTTGCTGTAAGTCATGTTGATGGCTTTGCTGGCATTGTGGACTGCAGTTTCTCCAAGGACCAAAAGAACCACTTGAACCACTCTTAAAAGAAGCCACAAAAAAAGTCCCCCAACAATGGGATTTCTCGTGCACTGAAAAGTGGAGCAAGGGTGCTTACTGTTGTCACTTTGTTTCTTTGCCTGCAGCAAATGTCCACCCAGCCCTGAAAATAAGCATGTTTGGTTTTGGACACGAAGGCTTTGAAGAGAGTTTACCACAACTTTGAACTCGGTCAGCCTCCAGAGCAGCATGCCTTGAAGTTTCACTTTTAAGACAGATTTAGATTTCAAGAAACCACTTGTACAGTGTTGTACTGTGACCTCCCCCCCCCCCCCCCACACACACACACACACATACACACATTCAAACTCCTTCAGTCTCCTTTTTGTGCACATGCACTGAATGGCTACACAGAGGTCGATGGGTGCCTCTCACACTGACTGATGAGTGTGTTTAGGTGTTTAGACTCTTCAGATCTAATGGTAACTGTGTCTGAGGTTCCTAGTGTACATGTCAAAGCTGAGCTGTGTATCTCCCACTTGTTGGCACAGTCTTTTTTTGAGACAATGATACCATGAGTTCAGAGATTCCAGCTAATGGAAAAACAAAGCTCTGCAGAGTTCCTGAAAGTGGACGCAGTGGACTGAACTACATTTAGGTTATGTTTTGCATGGCCTCACAATTGTTTTTGAATGGTAGCATACAGCATGGATTTATTTTGATATTAAGTGCTCTATTTTTGTGAACCCAGTGGCAGATTACAGCTCACAGTCAAGTGCCCTGGTTTGTGCATAGGGGGCCTGTCAAACACACTTTTGGTACTTTGGTGGCCAGGCTTGCCTGATGCATCTGGATACAGGGTGCATTATCATACAGTACATTTTACATAACCTAACCCTTCACCTTTGGTTCGGTAAAATCAGTCGCATAATGTTGTTTTTTGTGCATTGCTGCACTTCCACTTTAGTGTATTTTGTCCTGTGGTCCGCCAGCTTTTTTTTTTCCGTAGGAATTTCTATGAATTTATGTGCATACGTTTACGAAGGATTTGCTACGACTGTGTTCATGAGAACACGTTGATCTACTTGCCTGCAGGTGTACCAAATCATGGTTCAGTTAGCCGTCTCAGACCGGAAGCCTCTTAAGGGGAGACAATGAGACGCAGGTGTAGCACATTAGGGCAGGGCAGGTAATCACACAGGAGAGCAGGAAGTGAAGAAACCTGAAATGAGACAACATGTGAGTGACCAAAATAAAACAGGAAATACAAGACAAAACAGAGCTAAACAAGCTATTTAATGTGTCTAAAAGTTTTTAATGATGAATCAAAATGGTCTCTAATTAATACTGACAACCTTTTTGGGTCCCGGCCATAACTTTGGGAAAGACTGGACAGGAAGAGTCATCACCTCATCCTCTGCAGACCATGAACATCTGTACTAAATGTCAATCCATCCGAGAGTTGAGATATTTCCGTGCTAGACCAAAGTGCTGGACTCAGAGTCAGAAAGAAAGAGACAGGGATGACAAGAGAAAACATTGAGAGGAAAATAAAGAGATATATAAATAGACAGGGCTCATGGCACTTTGCTTGCATAACTCCAATGGGGCCACTTGAATTTGTATGAATGGCAGACCTGTGTGCATGTCTGTGGGCTAGGACACTCACTTTTCATATATCAATAGACTTACTGAAGAACAGATGATAAAGATGAAAAGAAAATATAGAGAGACGAAGGACATTGAAGATGAATGGGGCACAGAAGAAAGAAACTGTCCCATCTTTTGTTACAATGTCTTTTATCGCTGCAGAGAACAGGTCAGCTGCCTCTCTTAATTCCTCTATGGGTGGAACACACACACGCCTTTATCCATCTCCCCATCTAACCCCTTCATCTATCCAATGATGGGAATGAGGGGTGGCAGGACAGATAAATGCAAAGTGATGGAGGAGGAAAAAATGGATGAAATACCAGGGAGAGGTGGAAAGAGAGATACAGAGGCAGACAGAGGAAAAGATGAACCAATGAGCACAACTGAAACTCTGTGGATTCTAAGTGATAAGGAAGATAAATGGCCTGAGACGACATTCTGACACACACACACACACACACACACACACACACACACACACACACACACACACACACACACACACACACACACACACACACACACACACACACACACACACACACACACACACACACACACACACACACACACACACACACACACACACACACACACACACACACACACACACACACACACACACACACACACACACACACACACAGAGAGAGAGGGAGAGAGAGAGTAATGTGCCTGAGGTCTAACATAAAGACTTATATAACAGGCAAAATGTGTCATGTATTGAAGATCGGATCTTTAAGAGCTCTTAATGCTCTTAAAAAACGCCACACAATGGCGGTTTGAACCACTTTACCGCAGTGATCACGTGACCATTATGTTTGAATGTTGTATTTAAAGTTGTGAAACAGAACTACTTAGGTTAAGGCTACAAAATTACTTTGTTAGGCTGAGAAAAAGGTCGGATCCTACACATATTGGCGGCTTGATTTCCATGTAAATAGAGTTTTGGTGCTTGCCAGTACATTGCAGGAAACTGCTGATCACAGGAACGAGAGACAGCAAATTATCACCTGTAGAGATGAGCAACTGGAAAGCCTGCTGTCGTAAAATTCTCAGATCCCGGGGACGGCGACTTCTTTCGACGTGTACGTTGTACGTCACACGTTGTGCTTTACTCATGTCACATGTTTCAGCTATCCCAGAAAGCAGGCTTTCGGGAAAAGAGAAATATTACAGCTCGGTTTCGCATAGACAGGATGGCAAGTTGCCGCCTATACCTGGCAACCAACGACTTATTTTTGAAACCAGTGGAGTTGCTAACGTTAGCTAGCTAGCACTAGCTGGAAACTTAAGGGAAACAGGCCATTTTCAAACCAGCTCTGTGTCACTGCAGCGCCAGCTTCCAGCTCTTCTGCCAGCAATAGTCTACCGGATGAGTCGTGTCAGCTAGCTGAAAAACATTTTTCCCATTTTAGCATTAAGAGGAGGAAATGTGGGTGTGACTGCTAGCTAAGTCTTCTCATTTGCGTCGTCTTATAAACAGTGATTTTGTCAACTCATCCATCGATGCTTTCGTCATACAATAGTGGGAGTTGTTTCATTTAAAGTGGGTTGGAAAAACAATAGATGCGTTCAGGCGAGTGTGTTGGTCAGATGGTCAAAAAAACATTAAACACTGCACGTGCTGTGCAACATAACTGTACATCACAAAGACTCAACAAGCTCTATTTTGGCGATCGATAGCTTATTGTCTTTAAAATAGTTTATTATGACTTGTCCTTGTAGTTTGAGTCTCAAAATTTCCACTGACTGCAATGACTTTGTCTGACTGCTCATTTGTCAGTTATGTAAGGACATACATAACATCTCTCTCCCTCTCTCCGACACGCGTACACACACACACACACACACACACACACACACACACACACACACACACACACACACACACGTACACACACACACACACACACACACACACACACACACACACACACACACACACACACACACACACACACACACACACACACACACACACACACACACACACACACACACACACACACACACACACACACACACACACACACACACAACAGGAACAAACAGTGCCCCAGTGGACTCAGTGATGCGTACCAAGGACACAGCATGGACCAGGTTTCTGTTTGGGAGGCAACTGATATCAGCTTTTCTTTCTCTGCTCCAGATGGTGAAAGTCAAGGGGAAACAGGATGAAATGCTTCTCTACATTGAGAACAACAACAACATGACTGTTTTTGTCTTAAAGTGTAGTTCAAATTTTGATTGATGTTTGTAGCTTTCTAAAGTGCTTTGGTGGTAGGCCCTCTATATATTCATTAATATATTGACTGTTCTCTTTAAGTACATCAACCCACACATCACAGGTTAAATAAACATCTGTGCAGTCATCCCCTTAAAGGAGGGTGAGGGTGGAGGGCAGGGGATGATCAGGGGGAGATAGCAGGTCAACAGTAGATGCCAAAACCATATATTTACCATTGGAGATTTGATTAAAAACAAATACCACATTAACACACCCAGACCTTGAGGAACACCGTCGAGAAACCCATGCAGTGATTTGATGTCAAAAACGTTTGGCATTTGAAGATTTCTGCAAGAACTACATTTATTCGGAGTTTGGATGGCGAGCATTTCTGTTCTGGCCACTGCTCACAAACCCTTTTTTTGTCAGTATATCTAGGAAAACCATCCATCTTCTGAATGCTCCAGGTCTCTAGATTATAGTTGTAAAGTTTCACGAGGCTGTGATTATCCTAGAGGTCACAACAGTTCATTTTATACAGCGAGGTCAAGAGTAAAAAAAATGCTCTCACTACAATTAAGTGACTACTACGGGGACTGACTTCATCACAAATCAATACGATTTGGCTCTTCGAATCCACAAGAGTCTCAGCTTTCCAGTCGGACCCAGTTTATGCAATTACAAGACTGTTTAGGGGCCGCATTATGCAGAAAGACTGCATTTTGAATGGGCCAAAATAACACATTTGCACTGCATGAGAAGAACTGTATAGCTTTTGCCCCAAAAGTGCCTTGATTAGGAGCGGCCCAGTGGTTAAAGCAGTCACCCCATGCAAAGAGGCTGAAGGTCCTCGAGGCAGCGGCCGTTGGTTTGGCCCTTTGCTGCGTGTCTCCCCCTTTCTCTCTCACCCCATTTCCTGTCTGTCCTATATAATAAAAGGCTTGAAAACTGCCAAAAAGTAATGTTTTAAAACTCTCTGGATTATCATAATGTAGGCATTTCAGTAAAGAGGAGACTTGTGGGTACCAATAGAACCTTTTGTCATTCAGATAACTTGAACTCTGAGATCAAGGGACCCCTTTGTAAATGGCCATGCCTGTTTTTCCCATGCCAGCGTTATTTAGCCCCCTTGCTGACAAGCTAGCATGACCAGCTGGTTATTTAGGTATATTCTTTAAAAAGAAAAAAGCCCCAGCGAGGCCCATGGGCCCAACTGTTATTCGTTTACAAAATGAATGTATCTGTGAAAAGATACAGGGGAACATACAAGGTCAGATTGTAATCCACAACAAATTATGTTGTATGTAAATATTAGTCCCATTCACAGTCTGAAAGCAGGGTTAGGGCTGAACTTCAGTAACCCTCTGATGTGATGTAGTTCACAATCTGAATTACACCGTTCAGAGATTTGACTTGATCAAATTACAATGTACCAGCTAGCAGTGATATGTTAACCTAAGTATTTGTTATTGGAATCAACACGCACGCACGCACACACGCACACACACACACACACACACACACACACACACACACACACACTCACGCACACACGCACACACGCACACACGCACACAAACCCCTTTATCATCTCCTGGATGACATCAGTTCCCGGTGGTAGATCAATCACCATGTTCTGCCTGGTGACCTGGATACTTGGATTGTCACAATAGCATAATAATAGTTGACATGAATTGGACAAAGGTGCGATTGCATAATTCACATATCACAAAGGTCAGTGTGACGGACGCTTTACATGCACCGTAAATAAACACTGTGGATCTCTTTTAGTACAAAAGTGTCAGTTGCAGCCTGCATGGACCGTCCCAGTTTGACTCATCACTGGAGTTCAGTCTTTTCCGTGACTCAGTCTGCAGCCTTTAAGCCACATTAGCATCACACACTAGCCGGGTCCAGGAATAAGGAGAGCGGCTCTTCTTTTCATCTGAGTGGCTGTTAGAAGAAAAGCACATCTGACACTGGTGGAAGGCACTGGGGATATGCATCCATAATGAATGGAGCACAGGCACATCCACCCAACCACCACCATCATCATCATCTCTCAGGAGACACTGATTGTCTCACAGTATGATGGTGTGTGTGTGTGTGTGTGTGTGTGTGTGTGTGTGTGTGTGTGTGTGTGTGTGTGTGTGTGTGTGTGTGTGTGTGTGTGTGTGTGTGTGTGTGTGTGTGTGTGTGTGTGTGTGTGTGTGTGTGTGTGTGTGTGTGTGTGTGTGTGTGTGTGTGTGTGTGTGTGTGTGTGTGTTTTATTAGATTATCATTTCTTATCTCTGCCCTGCTTTCCACCATCACCTCAAGACCCCCCAATGACCTCAGAGAAAGGAATAAACAATAGATTTATACATTCATCTTAAGGGTAATAAAATGAGTTGTCTCTAGAGCCAGACTGATATATATCGTTTGACCGATATTGGCCTTTCACAGACAAATCTGTATCTATCATTATAGGTGTATATGTTTTCCGATATGCAGCAATGTGAAAACTTATTTTACAGAACATATAATACAGAAAATGATCGGGGTGGTTTGAAAACGGTGTCATATAGATATCTAATTTATTCTAATGTATTCTTTATTTAAATTGTCAGCAATTGACTCATACCGAGCATTATGTTTATTTAGCTATTTTTTTATTTCATTAAGTGGCAGTGGTTATCTGGTGGTTAGCAGTGTTGCCTCAAAGCAAGAGGGTTCCAGGTTTGAATCCCGGCTGGGGCCCTTCTGTGTGGAGTTTGCATGTTCTCCCCGTGTCTGTGTGGGTTTTCTCCGGGTTCTCCGGTTTCCTCCCACAGTCCGAAGACATGAAGGTGTTCGGTTCATTGATGACTCTAAATCACCCGTAGGTGTGAATGGTTGTCTGTCTCTGTTCGTCTCTATGTGCCCTGTGATAGACTGGCGTCCTGTCCAGGGTGGACCCCGCCTCACCCCCAATGTCAGCTGGGATCGGCTCCAGCCCCCCCTGCGACCCCGACAGGGACAAGCGGTGGAAGATGATGGATTTTTATTTTTATTCAGTGTTCATTTCTTGAATTGTTTAACAGTGTAATGAAATACATTGTAAGTATAATAGTGTCAATATTTTATTTTTATTAAAGACGCAGAGTCATTTAATCCCAGCTGAAATATGAACTATATTGTCGTTATCGGTATTGGCCTCAAAAATCCCATATCAGTCCCATATCCTAGGTGTCTCAGAGACTATAGTGTTCAGCCCCAGTCAAAAGAGGATTTAACATCCTTGTGAGATCCAAGGGTCATAACTCAGTGGTCTAGGCCACAGTCAGTGTGTTCAGTTAAATAGTGTTGTTATCTGAGGGTTAGAGTGTAATGTTGAGGTAATACCACGTAATAATGGCCTGACCTGAAAGATGAGGCGTGAGAAAAGACAGTGAGCATTGCTCTTTTCTGAAGTGTTGTCACGGTAAAAGAAAACCAATACTGCATCTGTGACGATGGATGGCTAAGGTTCACTTTCCTTCATGAACATATTTCACAGACACGCACACATTAGTTGTTGGTGCAGTCAGATCACCTCACCCCGTCACCCCGTCACCTCTGTAACGGAAATAATTATGTCGTCATCGAGAGAGATCGAGCGAGATCTCTCTGGGGTCAAGCTTATTACCGGGACTAAATTGCTTGGATACATTTTATAAATAGCCTTTCTAAGTACCGTCGAAAGAAGGCATCCAATCATCGTTTCCTGCATGATCAATAAGTCATCAGCCAATCAACTCTGAATAGGAAACCAATGATATCAGCAGGGATCAATTCTGCCCTTTGGGGTCAACACATGCTCCAACCAGAGTCATTAACAAAAATGCTATGATGTCATACACACTCATACACACACACACACACACACACAGAGTGGCAATTAAGAGTGTGACACTCATGGTGGAATTTGGAAAATGCATTTTCTTCTGCTATTGTGTTTGGTTCCTACCTCAGGTGGGAGGGCAGTTTAAAGCGGTTGCGCATGTCATCCAATCGCCTGTCCAGGTACGGCGTATCCACGGTGACACAGTGTGTGTGTGTGTGTGTGTGTCTGTTTATAATTGTATTACCAGGCAAAACATAGTGATTGATCTACCACCGGAAACTGACTGATGTCATCCAGGAGATGATAAGGGGGGTTTGTGTGTGTGTGTGTGTGTGTGTGTGTGTGTGTGTGTGTGTGTGTGTGTGTGTGTGTGTGTGTGTGTGTGTGTGTGTGTGTGTGTGTGTGTGTGTGTGTGTGTGTGTGTGTGTTTGTTTATGATTGTATTAACTGTTACTGCTTACTTTTTTTAATTCCAGAGACTAAGATCTGTTTTGGTGGGCAAACACATTTGTATAATTTATTTCAATATAATGAAAATAATGATTTTACTCACAACTTGACAACTGACTCCCTGTTAACTTTTATGTGTGTGTGTGTGTGTGTGTGTTGTTTTGTATTTCCAGAGACAGTTTCAAGCATGTGGACGTAGAGAGACCTCTAGTGTTTGATTCAAGTTATTACACCCACATGAGTCGGGGCATTAATGTTCCACACCTACTTTACAGTCATAAACATAACAAATTAATCACCAATCACCAGTGTCAAATAAAGGAATAATGAAAATAATTAAAGTTTCAGCCGTAATCTTTTTCATGTTACTTTATACTATATCATAATTCCTAACTGCAGGACTTCAGTGGATTTGAATTTGAATGACAGTATTGCGCCTCAGCCTTAGATTACATTTGATGATATGCTATTTTCAGTTGAACCAGCTGCAGCAATACATTTAAACAGACAAGTGTCAGTACAAAAAAAAAAGTAAGGCAATTTGATGAATGGGTGTCCAGTGAGAATGTGTTGTGCTGTTATCGCTGCAGCAGATTCCTCTCTCACATCCTGGAGGTGAACTCCACCCTCCTGACCAGGGACCTGCTCACCTCAGAGACAGAACGACAACCTGCACACACACACACACGCACGCACACGCACGCACGCACACGCGCACACACACACACACACACACACACACACACACACACACACACACACACACACACACACACACACACACACACACACACACACACACACACACACACACACACACACACACACACACACAGACAAACAGAGAGAGAGAGAGAGAATGGAGAAAATATAGTTGATAGGTGGAAGGGCTGTCAGGATACTAGACAATAGAAGATTTGAAAACATAAAATAATGCTGTCAGTCAAATTCGCCTTTAGCGGATTCAGCTAACGGCTAACGTCAACAACTCCTTTCAATACGGATAAATGCATAAATAATAGAACAGAACACATTTATTGTTGGATTTATTGGTTTTATGAAGCGCTGCATGCTTACATGACTACAAAGCTTCTGGAAGTAGATTCACTGTGTGTGTGTGTGTGTGTGTGTGCGTGTTACCTGACAGAGCCATAGCCAGTCGCAGCTCCTCTTTTAGAAGTTCCAGAATCTCTGTAACTCCCTGTTCCCCCTGGACGGACACACACACACACACACACACACACACACACACACACACACACACACACACACACACACACACACACACACACACACACACACACACACACACACACACACACACACACACACACACACACACACACACACACACACACACACACACACACACACACACACACACCATGTCTGCTTAGTTGTGTGTCACATTAAAGAGTGTAGTTTTGTTTATTCATGTATGGATATTCAGAGGTTTTTAATAATACCTATCTTTGCTTTGTTACAGTACATGCTAATGACTTTGACGTCCAAGCACACAAATAAAGTTTGTCAATTCAAATTTTCAAAGATCTATTCAGTTTCACTCCTGCATACACAGACAACTCAAACAGTTTGGATTATTAGCAAACTGAATGTGGCATTTCAGAATAGCAGGATCGGGGCTCATGGGGCTGTGGATGAGTGCGGAGCGTCACCTGACAGGCGAGGCCCCACAGCACTGGTCGGCCGATGAACACGGCCTTCGCTCCCAGAGCTAAGGCCTTCAGGACGTCTGTCCCTCGCCGCACTCCTCCGTCCATATAGACCTCACAGCGACCCTGCACTGCCCTCACAACCTCCTCCAACACATCTAGCTACACACACAAACGCACACAATTTACTTCATTTGTATATTGTCACATAAAGTGCATTTAAAAGGTGTACTCTAAGCTGTCTTATTGTCAACAAATCCTTTAAGGAAAAAAACACTAACAAGTGGGATCTGTGCACCCATGACGTTCTATCATATATTAGGAGTCCCCTGCCTGCCTCTTGTCTTGAGTAGAGCTGAACTTTCCTATTATATTAATTGCTCTCTGTGTCGTGCTTCTGTGTCGGCCATTTGTGTCAAGTCTGACAAGGCTGAAGGTGGCACAAGAGAAGACGCTTGATTCCTGTCAATCCTGCACTACCATTGAATGAATGTACAGGAGCAGTGCAGGATCGCTAAGTCGTGTAAAATATAAATCTAATGCCTCATTTCTACCGCATGGTTTGGCTCAACTCCACTGGCTTGGTACCAGGTGCTTTTTCTCACTTTCATTTCCCACTGCAGACAATAGGCGGGCTTCTTAGCTGATCGTCATAACGACAACCCGATCAACGTGACACAGTGCTTGTTGCTCCATCTATTGCTGGATCCTTTCATCAGCAACCAAACCGAGGAATTTTTGCACTACATCTATTGACCACATCTGCCACTTTTATGAAATCTCCGTCAAGTCAACCCATTCTCATACGGCTGCAGTGTCAGCACCTTTTGGCGTCACAGACACACAGACAGGGTAGGTACTAACACACTGAGGATTTTTCCGTTTCAAGAGATTTGTTGACAATAAGAAAGGTATAGAACAAAACCATTGATTTCCTTTGAAGAGTGAGACCAGTTAGTAGTGAGTTGGTTAGTTTAGATACAATATTAAAGTATATTGTAAATCTACAATATGGCGTAACTGTAGTCGAAAAAGGTCCAGAAGACAGAGATTGGAAGATCATGATTGATTTTCTGGACCGTGGCTGTTCAGTGAAAAATGGTTTATCATATTAGAGATGGATGTCACTGTCGAGTACATGATATTTCATAAAAGAACAATACACATACAAACAGACAGACAGACAGACAGACAGACAGACAGACACACACACACACACACACACACACACACACACACACACACACACACAGACCGTGGCAGAAACCCCATCCAGTTGTCGAGCTCCGTGATTGGACACCAGGATGCCATCTACACCGTAGTTCACAGCCTGGACAGCATCCTCACCTGACCACACACACGCACATGCACATGCACATGCACGCACACACACACACACGCACACACACACACACACACTCACACACACACACGTGCTGTTTAACAGGTTGATCTTGAACCACAAAAGAAAAGATTATTGATTGATTGTGATTTTGTTTGACATAGCTAATAATTGGAAATGTGTGTGTGTGTGTGTGTGTGTGTATACCATTAAGTACTCCTTTCAGAATCACAGGTAGGCGTGTGTGTTTTTTTAGCCACGTGATGTCGTCCCAACAGAGTGTGGGATCGATTGCTTTTGCAACATAAACAGCCAAACCACTGTCGTTGCCGTAGTTTCCCTCAGAGAAAGCCAGGGAGTCTGATGAGAAGTTTGCCATGCTGCACACACACACACACACACACACACACACACACACACACACACACACACACACACACACACACACACACACACACACACACACACACACACACACACACACACACACACACACACACACACACACACACACACACACACACACACACACACACACACACACACACACACACACACACACACACACACACACACACACGCACACACACACGCACACACACACAGAGTGGCAATTAAGAGTGCGACACACATGGTGGAATTTGGAAAATGCATTTTCTTCTGCTATTGTGTTTGGTTCCTACCTCAGGTGGGAGGGCAGTTTAAAGCGGTTGCGCATGTCATCCAATCGCCTGCCCAGGTACGGCGTATCCACGGTGACAAAGATAGCCTTATAGCCCGCCTCTTCTGCCCGGTGGACCAATGATAGTGTGAGCTCTCTGTCTTTATAGATGTAAAGTTGCAGCCACAGGACACCGCCTACTGAGGCTGTCATCGCTGACATCACTTCCTCTATGGTGGAGGTGGCCCAGGAGCTCAGCATCATGCCTGTCCCCACTGCTCGGCAGGCTGATTAGACACATAGTATTACTGGTGAGTGGCTTAAAATAACAGCTTCTACCCAGTTACCGTGAAACTTGAAACTGGGCCTTTAAAAAGACCAGTCAATGTATTAAGAAGCTTAATTGTATCATATGGTATACAGAGAAGCACAATGTTGCTGACATCATCTCATCTCATCTCATCTTCAACCGCTTATCCGCTGGTCAGGTAGCGGGGGCAGCAGCTTTAGCAGGGGACCCCAAACTTCCCTTTCCCGGGCCACATTAACCAGCTCTAACTGGGGGATCCTGAGGCGTTCCCAGGCCAGTGTGGAGACATTATCTCTCCACCTGGTCCTGGGTCTTCCCCGAGGCTTCCTCCCAGCTGGACGTGCCTGCTGCTGACATAAAATAACAAAAATGAACATTCAAGTTCTCTTCTTTATTCTCTTCAGTGTTCATTTCCAGTGACAGAGGGGTTCGGAGCCCATCCCAAAATGACGTCTCTCCATCTCTCAACCCCACAGAGGATTTATGATCCTCATGCCGGTGAAAGTTTTGTGCCCAGACGCCACATGATGACGTTGTAACCCAGTGTTAGGACACATACGTCTATATGAGAAGCCACTCCCATACGGTATACTGTAAATCTGTGTAATTTGACTTCATTTCATAGTTTACAAAACATACACTGTGCTCCAGTTTCCTGCACTCAGGCATTGGACATAATGAAGAGTTGTTAGCGCTTTCTGCCACAAAAGGGAGTTTACCTCGTAGTGAGCACGTCTGCCAGAAAGGCGCATTCAGTGTACTGTAGAAGCTACATAGAAACATGCGATGTGTAATGTTGCTGCAATGTCTGTGTATTTTGCAAGCAAGCAAACATTTAATGGGTAATAAGTGAACAGGTGTCGCAACAGGAAGGCACAGAGATGGTGGGAAAGTCGGCAGTTTATTCCTGCTGTGTACGTTTGAACTGCAGTTGTTGTCCATGTGGATGTTCTATAGTCCATTTCAATTTAACAGCTCACTTTCTATATTTATATTTAGCAGCTAAGCTAACTTTCTTTATGTAAATTTAGCAGTCACCCCTGTGTTCCCCAGGTCCTATGTTCCCCGGTTGCGTAACCCTATGCCTTCGCTGATTTAATTCAGCATTTTGTTAGGGTTAGGGGTTAAGGTCAGGGTTAGGGTGAGGGTCAGGGTTAGGGGGCACTGTTAGAGTCTACATAGACCTATTTGCTCTAGAATTCGTCACTGATTGTGGAAAAAATAACAGACCGGGGAACATAGGACCCTTTTCATAAAAAAGGTTCCTATGTTCCCCGGTCACATACAAAGCAGGGAACATAGGACCCGGGGAGCATAGGTACACTCCCAAATTTAGCAACTAAGCTAACTTACCATATGTGAATTCATCAGCTAAGCATATTTTCTTTATGTAAATATTGCAACTAAGCTAACTGTTGCTGGGAACAGTGAGCAACAGGAAGGCAACACACATTCAGTGTACATGAAACATGCAACGATGTACAACGTTGCTGCAATGTCTGTTTATTTTGCAGAATGCCAGCAACAGTAGAAAAGATTACAAATCCACACCGAGTCTGTCACAGGAAGACAGGAGTAATGTTTGCAACTTGTCTCCTTTGTGATTATTCCTAGTGAATATAAAGGTTATAATAAATGATCAGATGTCCGTCTTGGACGCAATAAATGCTGCGTGTCTGGGCGTGTAAAGAAGGATCAGGCATTAAAACGATTCTTGAATCACAGTTCACTCTATATTATAGTATACTCTCAAGTTACATTCTGTCGTATTCCCTGTGTGTGTGTGTGTGTGTGTGTGTGTGTGTGTGTGTGTGTGTACCTCTTGCTGTAGCTGTCTCTCCCTCAGGATGAGCCATCCTCTGCATTGCTGTGGCTGCAACACACAGAGGCATGCTGAGCTTCTGTCCCAGCACAGAGACAGAGAGATCTACCGTGGACACGTCCCTCAACACCCGAGGGACAAGACGCCACCTGCCAACACACACACACACACACACACACACACACACACACACACACACACACACACACACACACACACACACACACACACACACACACACACACACACACACACACACACACACACACACACACACACACACACACACACACACACACACACACACACACACACACACACACACACACACACCTGTTTACATACTAAAAACTCAATTGTTCAATTTACGTTCATAACAAAATATTACCAAAAATACATTAACTTCATATTAAAGCGTGAAACCTTGAGCCCCCATCGTCATTCCTTGACGACCTCTATCCTCATGTAGTTGAAAGTTTCTGAACCGTAGCCACATGATCAGATGTCCCTCTTGGACTTAATGAATGCTGGATGACTGGATCAGCCATAAACATATTATGTATTTCTATATGTCTGTAGCTGTACACGTATGTATAGGGGATGTGTATAGCTTTGTATTGCATACTGTTCAAGAAAAAAAGCCTCATGGGCACAGCGTGGTGTTGAAAACGCTGGCTTTGAGTTTACCGTTCAGTATAGTAAGTGAGCTAAGTCATGACATAATCAGCCAGGTTTGTAATAGAGTTGGCTTTAACTCGTCACCTGAGACATTATCATTTAGATCAGTGCATACGTTTGCTGAACCAGTGGGAAAATGATGATCAAACAGTACGTGAGGTGACACCAGGACCCCCAGAGATAAGATAAGTGTTATTAAAGGTTTGCTCAAACATTTCATCTCACTGTGTCCTCACAGTGAGTGCAATTTAAATAGTTTTGTGTATACAGCAGCTCCGACACAGAGGGACTATGGACCTAAAGGGATAGTTTGCATTTTCAGTGTATTACCTACAGTAGAAGACATTTGGCGAGCACACAGGTGTACCATATACTATATATTTATAATATTTTCACTACGCTGTCCGATAGCACTGTTTAAGTTCATGCAAGGAGAAGTGAAGCCGTTATACAGTATGCTCTCATGGAAATCACCAGTCTCCATCACCAAAAACAGTCATTCTACCTCAGAATACGGGACTTACTAGTCTACTGCTACAATGACTAGTTAATGTGATAGTTAGTTACATTAGAAGAAGAAGAAGAAGAAGAATTACTTTATTAATCCCGCAATGGGGAAATTCGATTTTTTCACTCTATTATTTTTAATCATGTTACACACACAGGCCCAAAACACACACACCTGCACAGACAGGACCTACACATGCAATTAAGGAGAGATGTTAGAGCGAGGGGGCTGCCGGTGAACAGCGCCCCGAGCAGTTGTGAGCTCGGTGCCTTGCTCAACAGCACCTCAGCAGTGCCCAGGAGATGAACTGGCACCTCTCCAGCCACCAGTCCACGCTCCATTCATGGTCCATACAGGGGCTCGAGCCGGCGACCCTCCGGTTCCCAGCCAAGTCACCTATGGACTGAGCTACTGCCGCCCCATTAGTTCCTAACCCTTTAAAAAAAAGTCAAACAATTACAAACAAACTAACTGATCAAGGCAGCAGTAGACCAGCACCTCCCTTGTTCTGCGAGGAAAAATGACTTAAACAGGGCTCTCTAACAGCACGGTAAAGCTGGGAATATATTATAAAGATATCATACACACCAATATTGACATTGTGTAGATTGCAAAACTGGGGACGTGCCGACCTCCATCTACTGTAGGTGACACACTGACTATGGATAAGTACCTTGTTAAAACCATACTTCGAAAAATCTGAACTTTCCTTTTAATGCCCATCTGAGGACTGCACAATACTGAGC
Organism: Echiichthys vipera; assembly: GCF_963691815.1. Classification (NCBI taxonomy): domain Eukaryota; kingdom Metazoa; phylum Chordata; class Actinopteri; order Perciformes; family Trachinidae; genus Echiichthys; species Echiichthys vipera. The sequence continues at coordinate 4,717,229 of NC_139842.1, read as the reverse complement.
AGGGCGAGCTGTGATAAGCAGAGCTACTGTCATCATTAACCTTCATCAGCCCTGAGCCTCTCTTCTTCTTCTTCTTCTTCTTCATCGTGACTTCTGAGGGAGGTCCTGCTCTACTCATACACATCAGAGGATTGTGGGAATTGTGGTCATGGAGGAATGTTACTTAGGACTAAATGCTAAATGGACTTACATGGCGCCTGTCTAGTCTACCAACCACTCAAGGCTCTTTTACACTATTTGCCACATTCATCCTTACATACACACATTCACACACGGATGTCACAGCCTTCAGGAGCAATTTGGGATTCAGTGTCTTGCTCAAGGACACTTTGACATGCGGACTGGAGGAGCCGGGGATGGAACCACCGATCTTCTGACTGCTTTGTTCGATCCCCCTCAATTTCTATTTCTAATAAACATGCAATTTTGCATATGCATAAAGTCACGCACATAATGATGTATTAACACAAAACGTAACAATAGACAGAAGCATGCAGGAGTGTGACTGCTGCTTAAAGCAATAAAAACACACATTAGTCAAAAAAAGGAATGGTAGCAGACTAATGCCATTTTGAAATAAAGCAGAATTCACGTGTAACAGCTGAATGACAAGAAGACCTGTTTGAAATACAGAATATGAATGAATGAAATCCACCCGTGTCTGTTTTCTGGCCTCAGGCTGTGACCGGTGCTCAGGGCTTGGCAGATGACAGAAATATCACAGTAAACGGTGTGTGTGTGTGTGTGTGTTGTACCTGTTAAAGGCAGCCACATTGTCAGCCAGTGTGTGTTGCTCATCAGCTCCTGAGCGGTAGTAGTCATACACAGCTTTAGGAAGAACTTTCTTGGCTTCCTCCTGGAAGTCGGACACACACACGCGCGGGCCTGACATCGCCGTCCACTCGAGCACCAAAACACTGAGACGGCTCACTGTCCCTCTGACACACAGGGGCGGGAGTGCTGTGATAAGAAGAGCTGCTGTAATCATTAACCTGCTGCATGCTTCATCGGCCCTGAGCCTCTTTTCTTTTTAATCATAACTTCTGATGGGGGGGGGGGGGGGGGGGTCCTGCTCTGCTCTGCTCTGCCCAGTTTACACAAGATAAAGTGGTGTTATGAAGGCCGGAACAAACCCGAAGGATCGTGGGCATCGTGGTTATGACTCTGAGCCACATGGACCTTTATATAATGTGTGTTTGGACTGTTGGCAGGTTATGAGATAGTGGTGGCTGTCCGTGGACTTTGAATCCTCCTGTTAAAGTGTGTAATGAATCACTCGTATTCATTCGAAACAACAGACAGCTGGAAGGACAAAGTTGAGATGCAGAGGCAAATGTTTGGTTCTCATCCGCTCATTTTGTCAGAGAAAGTTCCAACTTGTAGCATGTTACTGTATATAGCTACCCTAACTGTGCGTATATGTATATTTATGAGATGAAATTTTACGTTTGTCAGTCCAATGCAGGTCCCAAGATAAACGTTTTTTTTTTTTAAAGGTTTGGGACTTCTATAGTGAAATACTGCAAACTTTCATCTCTTTGGGGAAACAACTTGAGGAAAGCCAACTGTTCACAAACACACCCACGCTATTGACTGTACAAAATATGGATGTATGTCTCTGTGACGTCACCCGTAGGTTGCTAAAGAGCCAAAATGAAGCTCAACACGGGTGGGTCACCATCCTCGCCGACGATTAACTCCCGGATAATCCAAAAATGGGCGGAGTGTGGATGGAGCTAAAGTAACGTTTTATTACAGTGATTGTTTTGCAGATTCATAAGTTTAAAAAAAATAAATTTAAAATCCATAATAGTAAAAAATACGCAACGTCCTGGTCTGCACCTATGGTCTTCACCCTGAGGAGACTTTCTGGAAGTCTGCAAAAGTCCACTTGCGGGCTCTTGTGGACTGGATGCATTGTGGATTTAGAAACCCCTTAGCACTCCAGAACTCCCTGGGAAGGTGCCGCAAAGTCAGCATGTCTGCAAGCGCGTTTAAGTGCATACGGATCGAGCCAAGCAGTCACAAAGAGACGATGCTTCATCTTAAACTAGAGCAGTTTCCCAATCATTAACTTTAACAGCCCCTCTAAAATCTAAAGAAATGTACGGCCCTCCCCGAACACCCTCAGTCCAGTTCTACTCATCGGCTAATGATCCTGAGGTTTGGCCATCAAAAGAAAAACTCCTTGAACGTGTATCTACAATTACTGCAGCTCTTCTGGTGTGCATGCAGTTTATCTAAAGACGCTCATTAATAAATAACTCACTCAACACTTCTCAGTTCCATGTTTATTTGGCATCCAACAAAATCCAATAAAAGCTTTAAGAATTAACATTTTGCACCATCACCAAAAAACATAATTTCTCCCACTAAAAATGTAAAACTAGGAAAGGTCAAGGTTAATAAAATGCAAGCGTTAGGGCTGGGGAGTGAATATGTATGAGGCAAGCAACAGCTTCTGACGGGCAAGTCAAAAAAAGGCAGAAATCTACTCGTACAGTTCTTTCTAAAGGACTGAAGATAGTTACAAAGCTCAACACAGACTAAAGACGCACACCGAAGAAAAACAATAAGACAGAGGTCGTCCCTCGTCTGAGTGACTTCACCTTTACGTGTCCGTTCTAAGCTCACAAGGGAGCCATCCAAAACTATTTCACATGACGGGACGTTTCACTTTTATCCACAGAAGCACAAAGAACCTTCCCGCGAAAGAAACTCCACTTAATCTTTTATTCTGGGAGATCTTTGTCTAAAAGTCGTTACTGTTTATCAATCCAAAGGAGAGTTTGATTGTTTTCCACCTTAAATTTCTTTTCTTTTCAGGTTTTCAGGTGGGTGTCCATGTAGCCTTAAGAATCCCGCTGAACCTTCGTTCTCGCCATTCCTACCCAACAGTGTAACCCACTGGCCAATCAGAATCACAACGCCATTGAGGAAAAGATTAGAGAAAAACAAGTGTGGCCATGGAAACGGCTCATCCATCTGAGCTTCAGCCCCGGTGAAGTCCTGCGCACAGCGTGTCAGCTGTGCGCTTCGGGGGGAAAACGCTCACGTCCTGCTTCATCCTGCTCTCAGGTGGAGTCAGATTGGCGACACAGGATGCCGTGATGTTTATGGGTACAACTTGACAGTGAGCTATGCAGGTGAGGGGGGAAGGTATTTTCTAAGTCGAGGGTGAGGAGGCCTTTGCCCTCCTTCCCCCCTCCCCCATTCGGCGCTGCTTTGCCTTGTCAGACCCCAGAAAGGATGGCGGGGCCGCAAGCCCACTAAGCGGTGTGTTAGCCCGTTCGCCGGTAGTTGGGGGAGTGTGGTTGCAGCGGTGCTACGAGGTCGCTGCCCCAGTTTGGGTGCCCAGGAGTTTGGGAGGGCGGACTAAGCATCCGCTTCCCATTTCCTCCCCCCAGTGTGGCCTGGTGCTGCTGTTCCGACACCCCAGACCCGCTGGACTCTGGTGGATCTCCAAGCCTTCGCTGGACCAAAGACATCACGCAGCATAGCGTTCACACCCAGGCAGTCCAGCCCTCATATAGCTGGGCCAGGTTATCCATGTTGGTGGCCTCTTTGATGACAACATCCACCTGCAACGAAAAACAGCAGCTCAGGAGACATGTCTAACAACTTGGGTCTTATTTTCAGCTCATTAGCAGGTTCACGTTTAGGTCAAAGGGCAGCATCCATAGCAAAGAGCAGTGTCCAAAACATTCAGGGAGCGGCTTCTCATTTCTATCCGGCGCTGACATCGATTCAACCAGTTAAAATGAGGAACGCATATTTAAACATTTAGGCCCATGAGACAATCGCCATTATTCTAGCTTAGACTTATGTACGGCTTGAATTCCAAGATGAAAATAGATGAGGCTTAAAAGTTGTCCTGAATGTTACCTGCTCTGTGACGCTCATCCTCCTGTTGGGATCAATGTCTCTGCCCTCCAGCTTGGCTTTCACCCTCTTCCACACACTGACTGCGTACGAGTTCCTCTCCTGGACAGCTGCAACACAGGGAGCGGCAGAATATTGCAGCAATCAGTATTACACGTTCGTTCGTTCACTTGTCTCAAATTCAGGCTCAAATGAATCCCACCTGAGTTACAGGTAAAGTCATTTTATTGAACCGACGCCCTGTTCTCAGCAGAACACGTCGGAAAGGCCAGCTGCTACATTACTATTAAAATGTATATTACTGTACTCTATAGGTGTTAAAAAATGATCTCATTTTAAGGTCATGTGATGCTTTACTGGGTTATATCCTGATGCAGAATGTATTGCTTTGTAGTGCAGTCAGTGCAAAGATGGTACCTCGTCCTGTTTTGGGGTCTCGTACGGCCCTCTTGGGGCTGGGGTTGAGGCCTTTGCTGTTCATCAGCAGAGTGCTGGGTGGGGTATCCGTGGGGGTTCCCAGGTTACGTGGCAGAGCCTTGCGTGCATTCTGGGACATTGAGTCCGGCTGAGTCTTCACCCCACTGCATTTAACAGCTGAAGTCAAACCACATATGACAGAGTAAGAAAAAACAGTTTACAGACACTCTTTGATTGGTTTATTACAGATAGATGACAATTTTGTATGTATGCCCTGTACTCCTCAGTGGTACAGAACAGCAGCTGTGGTGAGCTTGAATTCAGTCGGTAAAGCCCCTTTTTGAAACCAAACAGTTCCAGGAACAGGGTTCATACACCTTTTCCAAGGTCAAATTTAATCACTTTTCAAGGTCTATTTTCAAGCTTTTCCAGCACCTTACAGCTGTGGTGAATTTCATATTTCTACAAATACATACAGGCATGAAAACGGCTCAGGGGTGAAAAGGGTGAGAAGGGACGACATGCTCCCCCTAAAAGCATCATTCTGAGGCGTTTTGAGAAGTACTGAATATATATTAGAGCAGGGCTGTTCAATTAATTTGGAAAAAAATATAAGCGTCACAACAATGGATATTGTAAAACACTACAGCGACATCAGAGTGAATATATTGTCTCTATTTTATCAATATAAATATTATCATTAGGCCTCAGCATAACAGCTGATCAAAACAAGTAGTGATAGGCCGACTCAAAGCAACAAGCTCGTCAAAAAACAATCTTTGTTAAATGAACATTCCTGTTAACCAGAGGTTTATACTCACTTATTAGGACAAGTTTGAGGCTCTTCTCCTTTACTTGAGTATTTTCTTAAGCTACTAATTACTCTAACCGGCTTACCATCACATATGAAACGTTAGTATATTCATCAAAAACTGGACAAAAATGAACATAACGTAAATGCAGAGTATTTTTTACAGTTCAGTGGGAAAGTGGTGAGGTTAACATGATTTTTCTTAAAATGCCTTTTCAACTTATACTCTTTCCACACCGATATGTTATCAGAGTAAACACGGGCTTCACAGTGACAGTTAGAAACTAAAACTCTCTGTCCATTTTCTGGTGACTTGACGGTTTTTTGTGTCGACCTTTCTTTTTCAGAGTAGAAAGAGACATAGTGGTGGTGATTTAACCACGGATTTACCAGACTGAAACGACTGAGAACAACAGAGCGGAGCTTGGCGAGCTGTTGCCAAGAGGATTAAGAAACCCACAAAGAAGAGTGTAGCAGGAGTGTTGTGGCCGCACGCCTACGGGGAGCGCGTGGAGCAAGTCTCTGATCGCGCCGGTATTTGACGCGCTGAGATCAGTAGCCAACATGTTTCACGCAGGCTTCTACTCAAAGAAGTTCGTTCGTAGTTCACCGATCTCTGGTAAACCTCCACGTCCCGTTGTTGAACTGTTGCGCCCCTACTGGAATCCCCTGTAACTGCAGACAGCTGCTGTTCTGAACCAAGGATGAAGCTGAAGTGTCTTACCTGCTGCAAAGCTCGTCTGTGCGGCAGAAACGGGACTGGCACATTCACTGTCTCTGTCGGTCACCAGTGGGGAGGCAAAGCTCACCAGGCCATTATACACACTGTGGTGAAGCGCGCACACACACACACTCGATGTAAATACAGGATTTAAACAGGGAACTTTAATGTGTTTATGAGAGTATACATGTATATCAGTTGAGTACCTCTGGCTCTGGGAGTGCAGTTCCTTCAGGGTAGCAGGAATCTCCTCCAGCAGTTCCATTTGCTCCTGGTTGCGAGGCTGCCCGCTGGCCTGGACGACGGTGAATAAGACCAGCTGGATGTTGTCCTGCCAGGCTTTGTACTCCAACAGGAAGTGACGCACGCTGCCCTCATATGCCACCTCTTCGCCATCTGCCATTGCTGCCTCCTCATCCTGTATGACAGAATGAACAAAGAGGGTGACTACTGGGTCACAGCTGGAACAGACTCATGGTCAGGATGCAAGTCAACTGCATACAAAAGAAGGCATACTGTAACAATCAATCATTATCCTTTATCTAACCAGGTCAAAAACGAATTGAGATTAAAACCCAATTTCCAAGAGGGCAGCACAAAAGAAGAATTGTTACACAAAAGACAACAATAAAACACAAACATTACAAATAAAAAAATGGGATAAGAAGAAGATTACACAGTCAGCCAGTGAGAGAGTCTACGGACATACAAGGATGGACAATGTGCGACGGCATATAAGGGACCCGATAGTTGCAAGCAGTAATAAAATGCAAAGTAGTGTTATACAGTATCCAATTTTTTTTTAAAACGCGTTCATAAAAAGCAGGTCTCCATAGTCAAACAAGGCTTAAAAACTTTGTGTTAAAAATAATAATTTTAAATTGGTTATATTTACTTGTTTTGCTCTTTTTGGTGTATGATATATTTGAATAATTCTGCATACTGGGGTCCTTAGTCTTGGATTTGCATAAATTGGGAGCATTTTTGAAAACTTTGAGCTCACTGTATAAAACGACCTGTTGTGACCTCTAGTATAATCACAGCCTCATGAAACTTTACAACCACAAAATACCTAAAACATACAGGGGAACAATGACTCTCATAGGTATATTGCCATTAACGGAAGTAGTTTACAAAACACTGTGCTCGCCATTCAATCATTGAAAAATGCAGTTCTTGCCGAAATCTGTCAAAAAAAAGGTCAAAAGTCAAAAGTTTTTGATCCAAATTACAGCAAGGATTTATTTTTGGTGTTCCTCGAGGTCTGCTGGTCTTAATGTGGGATTTTGGAGGGATTGTAGTCAATCTTTATCAATTCTTGAGTGGTAAAAGACCAAGCACCAAATCCTTGCAACAAATGGTATCAACCCAAAAATACAGCAAAAACTTATGAAACACATTAGAGAACAGGCATCATATACTTCCATCATAATGTTCTAGCAATTGAATAGATACCTAAAAAAACATTGTTCATTACAGATTTATGACTTGATAGTGCTGAGCTGCATCTCAAATTAATATTCAGGTTCCAGCTTTCAGATAGTACAATAATACAAGATACACAATAGTACACCACTTTTATGTGGCACTGACTGTTTAACTTCTAAATCTCCCCAAAGATCCCATCCGCCCTTAAAAGAAAAGACAAAAATGTGGGTCTCAGAGGGTTAAAAATCATGTGCATGTGTGAAGTAGCTGGTCCTCGAGTGTACCTTAGACATGGCTCTGAGAAGGTGCTTAACGTCTGCCAGTTGGCGGTTATGGTTGGACAGAATAGTCTTAATGGAGTCGACCAGGAGCTGCAGTGTCTCTCCACAGGACTCCAGCTGCTGCTCCCGCTCCTCCTGTGTCCTCCTCTCAATGCTCAGCTCCTCCTCCAGCTGCCTCTGGGCACAGCTCAGCCAATCGGAACTGCCTATGGGCAGGTCCAGCACTGGACTCTGTAGTGATCAACAAAGAGCTTCAATTTTTGACCCTTGAAGTAGGTCTGTGAGGTACGAATCCACAATGCTATGAAGCAATCAATGTTATCTAAAGAAAATCACAAGTTTTATCACAATATGATTCTTTGGACACACTACAATATTTGCTGATATCACAAGTAAGGGTCAATATCATATGGCCGTTTAATAATTTCTATATTATGTTTTAAAGGTCAAACCCACCAGTCTTTGCAGCAGCTGCAGCTCCAGTGGAGACACTGTGCTGCTGAACTGGGCGGCATAGGAACAGGTTTGCTGGCAGCGCTTCAACAATTCAAACAGCGCTGCATCCATGTTGAGGGCCTCGGGGGATCGGGTCCGAAGACCTTCGAAGTTCAGGATGGTGGAGCACAAGAAGGTGACCTGGATAAAAAAACAGCAAGGGAACTTGGCATTTTCTTTGGTCATCTATCAAGTGCTGCAGCTGCTAACAAAGAGTCTGGTCACTTAAATTACAAATGGGCGCTTGACCATGAACACGGCAGTGATGTTACCTGGCTTGTGCGCTGGTTCTCTCTGGCCACCATGGCGCGTCTCTCCCTGATGGTCATCTCGAAGTCCTGCAGGACGGGGGCCAGTGCCGGGTTGGCTCCTCCAGCCCACTTCAGACGCTGCTCGATGCTCCCCTCCAGCGACGCCAACTTCTCCTGAGGAGCCCAACAGTCAAACAACACAGAATCTCTGTTTGAAATTGTATTTCTCAGTCAAATCACAACTACTTTTAAGCCAACTAAATTAAACATTGCATTTTCCCACATCAAAACTATGGTGGCTGTGGGGAGATGGCTTCAGAGAGCATGCAGACCTTCATATTGTGAAATAAAGTCAATTAAAATGTGACACCTAGAAGTTGACCCTGTGCACCAAATATAACAGTTATTGGGGTAAATTAATACATTTTTGATAGTAAATATTCCACCACCCGCCGAGGTTCAAACATTCTCCTTTAAGTTAAACTACCTGGATGTTAGAGTAAGTAAAATGAGGTACAGGGGTGTGGCAGCATTCAAAAACTCCTGTATGGTATCATCTCTGGATTGATGGATGAGCTACTGTTGATTCAACACAGGATGGTGTACGGGGGTCTGATACTGACCTGAATGGCCACAATGGATCCCTCATCTTGACTCAGCTTGTACAGCTTCTTCTTCATGTTGCTGAGGATGACGGAGCGAGGAGGAATGCTCACACTCAGAGGCTGATTATTGGGACCCAGAACATCCTCATGCTGCCACTGGACAGGGAGACAAAAACAATATTCATTCTCTAGTCAGAAACCTTTATTCATATTCTCCCCATATTTAGTGTCGATTTGAGCTGCTGGGATTTTTTTTTGTGGGTGCTGGTTATCTACCTGAAACATGGCGATGTGCAGCTGGCTCCTCTGCAGGCTGGCCTTGGCGGCCTCCAGGTTGGCGTCCAACCTCCTCAGCAGGTCCACTTTCTTCCAGGCCGTGTCGTAAGAGGAGGCCAGCACCGTGGCTCTGTTCAGCAGCAGCTGAGAGACCCGGCCTGATGCCAGGCCCTGCTCCACCGCCTTCTTACAGAGCTCATCCAGAGACACCTGAAGAACCGGGACAGACATGCTTAGTTCAAGATAAGGTACTGTTTAGGTGTTGACAGATACATGGTGATCTTTTTGTAGTGACAATGCCGTGATCCAGGTACAGGGCTCTACTGTATGGAGATGCAGGAGAGCATCAAACAACACCACCTACTTTCTAGCAGATAGGAAACAGCAGCAGAAGACCACACTGACACTTTATTAAGCAACAGGTGCACCTAATAAAGTGGCCAGTGAGTGTAGCATCTAGGCACATAGCACTACCGTAGATGAAACCAGGCTGTAACGCACGTTTGAAAAAGTGAGGCGCTAGAGAGCACGATTTGTTTGAATGAAATATACAATTTTACTACAAGATGGGAGAAAAACCTACTCAGTGCTCCTTTAATGTTATCAAATTATTTACAGTGTTAATAAAAGTAATTTAACACAGATTTGTCATACCTTGCTCTCCGCACCAAAGTCTTTTGCCTCCACCTGGGCGACAACATCTAGGCCGAGGGCAGACAGGGTGCTGCAGAGGGCCAGACCGAGTGCTTGGCTGGGCAGACCCATGAGCATCTGCCGGACAAACTCTGCCGTGAAGGCCTTGATGGGGCGGGTCATTTGTTCCTCACTGACCACTGCCACACCTGTGCCTGTCGCACTGGGCCGCCGGTACAGTGGCTTCCCCAAACTGACTGGTCCATTTGTAGGTAACAGGTCCTCGGCTGCGGGACAGGTACCTGAACACACAGGATGTTGATGATGAGAAGCAGCAAAGTTCCAACACCCAGACTAATGGACCGTAAATATGACTGGATTTTTTTTTTTTTTTAATCCCTGTGGGTGAGGGGGTTATAATTGGTCTGAATATACATGATTAGTTCATCCTGAGCCCTCAGCTACTATGTGGCAGTGAAGGACTCTTACCAGACACAGTCTGAGCAAAGGAGGCGCAAAGTCTGAAGAAGTCCCTGATGGTTTGCAGCCTCTTGAGGAAGAACACTTCTTCCATGAGCTGCCGCTGATTCAGGCTGTCAAAGAAGTGGAGCTGTGTGGCCCGAGTCTCCCTCAGAACATCCACCTTCCTCCAGGACAGTGGCACCTCCAGAGAACTCAGCTGAGGAGGAACATGGGGTTGGAAACAGTGGATATTTTTATATATTGGTAACCATTAATACGTCTATACAAACAGGAAATGATGCTTACAGACGGCAATGTGCAATCACTCAATAACTAAATCTGAATAAATATGACAATTTTTCAAACAACATTTTTCAGCATAGTAGGAATATTGTCTTTTTCAGAATAAGAGCAAAAAACTGACATAGACATTGGCTTTAAATTACCAACAGCTTTCAAAAGTTAGTTTGATGCATCTGTGTCTCACGGGACCTGCAGCACAACAGACTTCATGCAGACCTCTAGCTTGTGCTTTTTACATAGGATGCGGGTTTACATTAAAATCTAGATTGGATGCAAGAGGATGGAAAATCTCAATATTGAATTGGCACAAGAAATCCCCAAAATATCAACTAGACCCCACACAAGGAAACTATTACTGTGTGTCAGCCTATTAGTACATGTATTACATCTGAATGAAGACTTTGGTGCTACCTTCTCTGTGAGCTGTCCGAAGGCGGTCTCTAGCTGGGTGAACATGCCATCAAAGGCCACCAACAACATTTGACCTGCCGACATCTTTGGTGTGTCCTGTCCCGGTCCATCCATGCTACGAGGCTGGATCAGCTCAGAGTACTGAGCACGCAGTATCCTGAGCACAATAAGCCACATTTTTCAGATATGCTTTGGATTTTAAGCATTTGCAGGTTTTTAATTCAGTGCATAACCATAGCAACTACTTACCTGGTGATGTGGAGGCAGTGGTTTTGCCCGTCGTGGTCCAGGCCTGTGGTGGCCTGCAGACTGTCGACCAAACCCTGCAGGCCGAGACCATCGGAGCTCTGCTCCACTAGCTGCTCCAAGTCTGCCAACATGGACTCCAGAGTGGGCTCTCCTTTTACCATACAGCGCAGAGCCTCTGGAAAGATGATCTGACGGAAGTTGGTGTTCAGCTCCTACAGTGAAAAAGGAGACACAGCAGTGTCAGAAATCCCTATCAATCATTCTGGTAGTAACAGGTCAATTTCAGTGTTTTGAAAGTACACCCACCTGTAAGCAGGTGTATACAGCGTTGGCCAGGTACACAGCCTGGGTGGTAGCTGAGGATGCAGGCAGATCTAGGTCATGGGGAAGGAGTGGGCAATGTTGTAGCAGTGTTGCAAGGGCACTGACATTTCCAATCATACTGCAGAGCTCCTCCAGGAACCACGCCCCGTCCCGAGATACCAGGTCCACCAGCTGCTCTCCAGCACTGGCTGCCGCTCCCTCCATCACCAGGTTCCGCCTGGGGAGAAAAAAACTCTCAGTAACTTCCATTGTGTTCAGCTCCAACATTGATCTTCAGTTTCCTTTTTGAGAAGCATTACGTTTCTAAAGGAACAAGTTGGATTTAATGTGTGTATGGTATTTGAAGGTTTCAGGAATACAGCTGTTGAAAAATGGCTTATCTTAGCCACAGCACAGTCAAAGATGAAAAGAAAGATTTGTGTTAAACCTGCAGAGTGTGCAGAGGGCAGAGGTGATGATTCCAGCCAGGCTGAGGGAGCCCAGCTCTCCATTCTCCCGTAGGAAGACTGTAATGCAGTGCTCAATCTCCTGCAGCTGCTCTTCGCAGGCTGCTGCAGTGGTGCCCTCAGCCTTCAATCGCTCTGCTTGGTGCATCACACGCTCATTGGTGTCAGCCATTTGGTGCTGCAAAGTCAACTCTACACTGGACAGGAACTGGCAGGAGGCAGCAGGAGTCGGGGGGGCAAATAGCACCTCATATCTGTAAAGGGAGGGGCGGAACAAAGCTTAACTGTGGGCATGATACATTAGAGAGTGCAAAAATGTAATCGTACTGATAAAAATTTTCTTGGGCCTCATTTATAAAACTCCTAGCATAAAGGACAGACTGCTCAAGCTCCTTACTGTCTGTAGATGTGCTGGCAGTGCTCCACTGTCATGTCTCTCAGCAGTTCCTCTAACCACGCCTTCCACTGGTGGGCCCGATGGAGCAGCAGGGTAGCCCTTGGGTACAGCAGAGCCACTGTAGCATAGCTGTGCAGCTGCTCCAGGCAGCCTCGAAGGGCCCCACGGCGCTGCTGCAGCAAGGAGCTCACCTCTGCCTCCAGGCTCTCGCACTGGCTGATCAGATGGGCCTGGCCCGCATTCTGCAGGAAGGCTGTAGCTGGTACGTAGCTCGGAGGACCTGGAAGAATTGGACAGGCAAGAAAATAATGTAACTCAGAGAAACCAAAATAAAGCAATAGAATTTTACCACCATATATTTGCTGTATTTGTTTAACCTAAATAAACACCCACTGGTAACTAGCTAATGAGAAACAACATCACATCCGAAAACCTGGCTAAAGAATGGGGGACAGTGACTCACATTAAACAAAAGCTAACATTTAATTTCAAAACATTTCATCCATTCATCCGGCTTCCACCAATTCCAGTGGGACTAACCAAGATCTATGGGGCTGCTGATGTCTTGCAGTAAGCTGGCCAGCTGGGTGGCCTCCAGGTTGGAGAATGCTGCCTGGTACTGGGAGATCCACTGGTCCAGGTCGGCCAGCTTGCTCTGTATGGCCTCCTGGACAGTCCTCTGACGCGACTGCAGCTGGGTGTGTTCAGAGTACCTGTGACGAGGAGGGCTTGATAAATAAGCTTTCAGAATAGGGTGCTACTTATTTTTACAGTATCTATATGAGCCATCTGCCTGGCTGCTGCTTGCATATAAGGACACAATGAAAGGAACTGAAAAACAGTGGAATAGAAAGTTTATAACCCTAATTTCCAGGTCAAGTTTTTTTTTTTAACAATTTGAATGGAAAATGACTCATCGGTGTGAAAGATTCAACACTGGTTTACAAAAAAATATGCCATCTTAGACCTTTGCTCCAGAGTGACGATGAGATGGTCCGGATGGTTCTCTGCCCCCTCCAGGAAGGACATCTCCTCTTGAAGTTTGGCTTGGAGTTTCTCCCCCTGGCAGAGCAGCTCCTGCAGGACCAAGTACTCCTCCACAGCCTCTTCCACTTGTGGCAGCACTGCCAGCATCTCGTCACGGTTCTTAAACCAGTTCACCTGCACACAGTTCGCCAATCACACTCAAAATCCTCAAATGCTTTGCTTCGAGACAATTTGTGTTTTATCCGTAACCTTGTCCAAACTGGAGCCAGCAGTTGACACCTCGCTGGCCTCCATTAATGCTATGAAACAAAAATGTGACCATTTATTATCACCACCTACATTTTATTCTTGACAGACTGATGAAACCTCTGAATCATCATTTAGACAATTTAATCACACTTTATTTATATCATACTTCTCATGCACATTAAAGGCAACAAAGTGCTTCATAGAATAAAAACAAAATAAGAAATAAAACGAGCAATACCAACACTCCTCCCCCCTCCCCCAATCCACAGACAGAGCAAAAAATTATTAAATACTGAATATAACAGAACTAAGCCAACAGACAGCAGATTTATAGGACAATCAAACAAAACGTGAGGAAACGCTATGCCTGACACTTTGACGAAATGTTAAAATAAATAAATCTATGTGTAAAATAATCAATAAATAAAACTAAATTAAAATAAAACTAGCAAAATTTCAATAAAAGTATATAGCAAGTAATAAAAAATTAGAGAACCTCAGAAAAGAATGCCCATCGCAGCAGTTTAACACAGGCTAATATCATGCATTTAATAAGACTATAATGTACTATGTAGTACTTTGTCCTTTTTTCTGATCGATAGGACCTTTGTTAACTGATCATTACCTGTTAACATACAATACTCTCTGTGGACCTGCACCGGCCACGCAGCAAGGAAGTTAATTGCTCAGACACATGCAGCTACTTCCCGCCTCCGTGTCCGGTACAAGTCCGCAATCTTCCACGGAGCCCATGTCTAAGCCTCTCCCCACCACATCCACCTGTGTGCCTGGAATAGTCTGTGTTTAGGATGGCCAACCGCCAGTCCTCATGAATAAGGTGGCACATAGCTCTTGCTACTGCACTAGTAAGTTGCGTTTGAAGCTCTTTTTAAAACTGTGCGGCCATCAAGACCGGCTGCTTGATGGAGAACAACAGAGCAACAAATTATGCCAGGCAGACACGCTGACACAACTATTCATCGAGCTACTCCAAAAAAAAAATATGTGCGGTATCACGTTGCTCCTATGACTTGTATTTATCATAATTTCTTTTTTTATAATAATATTTGTTAACTGTTAATCGGACAGTATCAATCAGTCAAAACTTGTATTGCCAGTTACTGGTTAATTATTAATCTTTACCATAACCCTAGATTAGATCTCTCCTTGTTTTATGAAAGGTTAATGTTCTTTGTGCATTAGGTCTGTTCAAATTAGATAATGTAATAGTTATGTCTGAGCTGGGCCCAGCCTGGTTAGCGGCGTACTCCTGTCATGACCTCACCTTAATCTCAGCCACCCTGGACGAGAAGAGGGAGCGAGTGATGTCTCTCTCCATCTCCCTTTTGCTCTGCTTGCTGTCAGCCTGTTGGCCGCCTCCTCCATACACTGCACCCGCGAAGCCCACCTCCCCCCCAGCAGTCCAGTCCACCAGGGGATCATAGACAAAGGCCTCCAGCAGGGTCAGTAGGGTCTCTCTGCCTCTACGCATCATCTGAACCACCTGAAATGACACATCATCACTTGTTCAGCAGAGAAGCAACCATCTGAAGAAGACAGGAAGACGTTTTTATTAGACTTGGTCCAGCACACCATTTGCCTTGAGGTTATTTTTTGCTTGATTTTAAGTATATAATACAAACACAAAATTCAGTGTGAATGTGATGGGGTCCAGTAGACTGATATGATAGTAACCTGTTCACAGGACAGCCTGAAGATGCCCTCCACCCCAGTGACTCCCAGAGCAGTCTCAATGTTGTGGGTCATCCTGAATGGGACCTTCTCCGGCACCCGCAGGCTCTTCCCTGGTGACACACATACAACAGCTCAATAGATATATTCAACATACTGTCTCTACCTTATTTTCTGTCTTATTAACCACTTAGTTTCGCTCAAGTTCCTCTTTTTGATGTGCTTCGCAAATAATTTTAATCAGCAAAGAAAATGAGATGCAAAAATCAGCAGAAACAAATGAGACACTGGTTCATAAGACAAGGCGGAGTCTACATGTTTGAAATGAAGTGGTTCTCAATGCCGTTTTCATTATCCTGACCCAACACCGTTAAGCAAACCAGTTGAAACTGACCTTTTTCAAAGCATACATTGTAGTCAATATGCACCACCTCTCCAGTGGTCATGTCAATCAACACGTTGTCAAGGTGGCGGTCGCCAAGGCCGATGATGTATCCCACCATTGACATGACTGCAGTGGATCTGGCGTAGGACTGCAGCACAAAAGACAAGGGATTGCAACAGAACATTGATAGTGAAATGAAAAGATCCTGTCACAGGGGGAAAAATAAAAACCAAAAAGGTTTTAACCACATCCCATTATTTTCAAAATGCTAAAAGCTGTGGTTACCTGAGTGACCCTCCACCACTCGCTGGGTGTGGTGCAGGAGCACCACAGCTCCTTGGCCAGCAGGTTGGAGGGCGTAGCCTCCATTAGTTCTTTCAGCACCTCTTTCATGACACTGAGAGGCCAGTCTCGTCGAGTTACATCCAGACTGAGCCCCACTGCCTTCAGAGCTGGCCCGATGCGGCTGTAGTAGAGCTCACTGGGGCGGGGAACTTGAGGCACTGGCTGCTGCTGGAATGAATCCTGGGCCTGGTCAGCACAAAAAAAAAATTGCAATGAGCCTGAATGTTGGTTTTGATTTTACATGTTCCAAATAAATGTAACTTACATGGCATGGATTTGGTTTTGATGCACAAATTGTTGCTGATCACCAGCTTGAGTGAATGCTTACTTATTACTTTACAAAGCGGCATAGTAGAGAGGAGAACGTTACCTTCTGAGCCTGGAGCACAGCCTCCCTCTGCTGCCAGCGCTTGTAGAGGCCAAAGAGCGGCATGGCTCCGTCCACCCACTGTATGAGGCCTGATCTGGTTCCGAGGGGGGTGACGGAGTAGTGGCGGGCGCGGAAGTGCGGCTGCTCCTGCTGGTTGATTTTGGTGAACATGGTGTTGACAATTGACAAGAACTGCATGATGCGCTCATCCAAATGCAAATCCTCCAGCCCTGAGAGAGACAAGATTTGAATCACCACTTCATTACTACAGATTCAGTTCCAAATAACCAAAAACTATATACAGGACTGGTCACAATATCAATTCAATGTCATGCCTTTCAGCAGCTCTGCAGCGCACAACAAATCTTAAAGTTGGGACTGTGTCAGAGAGGTTTTCATTTACTTTACAGTCTTCTTCTAGGTTTCCTTTTTCAAACAGAGGTAGTCACCCAACAGTTTTTATTAAGACATTCTCTACTCTGAGAAACAGGCCCTATAAAACTGTTGACAGTGACGTCTGGATGACCCACACGGCAACAACTCTTTCGGGAAAGAAGTGTTGCTGTTCAATTGTTAATGCTGTATGCAGCACAAACTAATATTCTATTGACCTTCAGTGTAAAGTGATATCTCAAATCCTGAACAAATGAAACCAAAACTGCCTGCGTGGACAGATGCCATTAAAGGAGATTTTTTTTTTTTAAGGAAAGCAAACCAACCACACACATTTAATTGGATTTTCAGGTTGTACTCAAGCATTGTAATACATTATTATTATTACTACAAATATTTTACCTGACCTCAAAGTGACAATCTGGGAAAACATTGCAATCATCATCATCACTCATACCTGTGTGAAGAGCTATTGAACTTACTGTTCTATGCACAGTTTTATAGGCATTGGACAATTCAAACATTTAGGGTAATTTAACTTGAATTAATCGTTCAAATAAATAGTTTTAAATAAGTCGGTTAAATTGGCTGACTGTTGAGTGTTACCATGAGCTCCACCTTGGATATACTTACGGCTTAGGTTTTGATTTATAGTTCACCATCAGATTTCATCTGTTAATGTATCATACACCATAAGACTTTCAGTTCTTTAATTATATTCCCAGTTAATGTTATTACATGATTCCATTCACTTACTGATACCAGCGACAGCAGGAAGTTCCGCCTTGTTTTACTACTGAATATAAGATGACGCTGTGTGTTTTCTGTATTTCTTTATACATTTACTTTAAAATAGAGCAGTGATCACAGTGAGCAGATGATTTACAGTAAAAATTTATTTGCTAGATCAGAAAATAAAACCATCATCCTTTTAACTACAAACTGTGCACACTGTCATTAATACTCAGGATTGAATGCTATTCTTTAACCAGCTGGAATAACTGCTATTCTTCTTTTTGAGGATTTATTTATTTCTCCTACCTTTAAAAAGGTATGGGTAGTTGCGTCCATCTGAGCCCAGGAAGAAGAGTTTCTTTGGCTTGGTCTTGGTGGGCAGGATAGTGATGGTGTTGCCTACGCTCTGTATGGTGACAGCGTCTGATGCAGACACCTCGCCTGGCAGTGCCATCTCTGTTGTGGTCATAGACACCAGGCGAGGACTGATCTCATCAAGATGAAGCAGATAGCTGGCTCGCTTCTGAGATCGCTGCTGCAGGCTTATCATGATCTGACCAACACACACAGAAACACGTTAGGTCAAGCTTGCAAAAGGGTTTTGTGCCCAATGTGTATGAGTATTAATGATGTATAGAAAGAAACGATGCATTTAACTATTAATGAGATACATCCAGGCAAGTGAATCTGTCTGACATCCTTAGTGAATTAAATGCATATGAAGTACAGGTGAAAACCCACACACACACCTGTTTGAAGGGAAGCCAGCTGCTGGCAGGGTTGGCAGGATTGTTTGGCATTCTCAAGCGCTCCAGGGCAGAGGTAATGGCATCACCGTAGGTCTGTTGGAACCAAGTCTCATGCGGTGTCTCTGCTGGAGCTGCTGTGATGCTGCAGACGTGATCCAGAGCGAAAACCACTGGACGCATCAGAGCAGAGTGCTTCTCACGCATGATGGCAATCTTTTCATCCCTGCAGCAAAACAAAGAGTGTAACTAGACCTGTAAACGAGTGTAACAAGACCTGCAAACAAGTATAATGGGGTCCAAGCACCCCTAAAGAAACAAATAGCCAGTTCTGTAAGAAGCTCAGCTTCTAATGTATGAGTGCGTGAGCCTCACCTGCGCAGTGTGTTGTTGTTCTGTACTCTCTTGACCTCGTCCTCCAGCTGTTGAATCCTACGCAGGACATGCATGTGCTGCTGTTGTAACACTCCCAGCCACAGTTCGTCCCACAATAGGGTCACTCTGCGCAGCTCACCCACCAGCTGCTGGACCTGATCATCACACATGACTGTTAGTAACTTCTTAAGACTATTTTCTCCTTAAGAACCTGATTTAAAGACAGTGCAACCACAGAGTTCCTATTCTTTACTTTGGCTCAGGAGAACGTACGCCTTTATGTAGCCAGCTAGTGGACATTTTTGGTTTCCTTTACTTTAAGAACTTGAACTCTTATTCCTTTGGGGAAGTTTATGGATGATTTTTAAAAAGGCAGCCCCCCCCTTAGTCGACTAAAATATCTTAATATATCATAGTTGTTATGTTAATACCTTTTTAAAGCTCAATGAATGATTTCCAGTCCATCTCTGTTAAACACAAGATTTAATTGTGCTTTTGCATTATTCTTTGTGAAGAAACTCTAATTTGAGGACAGCCCTAATTGTCTTTTGATATTGGTGCTCTTTTCAGCCACAGCTAATATAATGAATAACATCAATACGTGATGTTATGCTATTGTATTCTCTGTCTGTCTGTGCAAGTGCAAGAATGTTTCCAGCATGAGGCTGGTAGTAGAAGTGAAACTGTGTGCAGCCTCTTACCTGAAGCACCATAGTTGGGTTGGCAAAGGACAGCTTCTCCACGATCTTGCTGTAACAGTCCTGCATCATGGCTTGGTCTTGACTGGAGCAGAAGGTTGTCAGCTCTTCTGAATCTCCTCCTTGCCCGCCGCTCTCCGGCTGCTCCTCCTCCTCACCACCCAGGCCCTCTCCCTGCATGCTCCCCAAGAAGGTGGGCAGAGCTGACGGCAGTTTACTCCCTGTCAACACATTTTAGATCGAATTATTTTACAGGTATCACTCATAATTCTTATTGTCATTAAGGCTACTGAATTGATATTTTATTTCAACACAATTTTGTATCAAGTTTTGAACATTCGTATTCATCTGTTTGACTGTTGACACACTTATTAAAATGAATGAGAAATGTTTAAGACTTTCAGAAACGTTCAGACTCTTTAAAGGGGCTGCACATAGCCGAGTCAACAGAATCAAAGAATACCTGCATTCTGAGCCTCTCCTCCCAAGGAGAGTGAACCCACAATAGCAGGGTAGAGGATCAGATGTGGGGAGTCTTGGGCCACTCGGCATAGCAGGCTGCATATGCTCTGGCGGATGTATGCTTCTGGATGGTTGAGACGGGAAAAGAGCTGGGGGATGATACCTGAGGAAAACACGCATGAAAGTACCGTTTATAAAAGGCAGCAGTAAGTGGAGGGTTATGCTAGGAAATAACCTGTTTGTAAGACATGACTGACCACGTCTGAAAGCAAAAATGTGCGAAGGACGCGCTCATCGTTTACATTCATCACTGCATGAAGTTGGTGTGAATGTCAGATTCGTAAAGTTCCAAAAATAGGGATGGGAACAAGTTCCAAATCTTCCGATCCATTGGAATCCGAGCTCATCGCTTCCCCCTATCGATGCTGGCAAGTTTTTCTGCCAGTTTTGCAAAACAACGTCAACCTCATGAGTCTATGCTGCTGAAAACTAAAGCTGTGGCGATAAGTCGACAAATCGCTTAGTAGATTAGTAGGAAATAGTTGATCGTGTACCTAATTTTTTACGCAAAAATGTCAGAAAATTGAGTTTTCAGCCCCTCGAAGACGGAGATTTCATGCTTTTCTCTGTTTTATATCATATCAAACTAAATATTATTAGTATTATATTATTTATTATAATATTTTCTGAAATTAACGATTAATAAAGACAATAACTGGCAGATTAATTGATAACGAAAAATAATTGGAGGTGTCATGGTGGAGAGGAAGAAACGGTTCAAACGTGGCTTCATTTCACAAAAAAAGATGACAATGCACAAATATGCACATGCGTATGTTGCAGGTGCAAAAAGACACAAAAACAGTCTGAGATGAATGAAATTACCACAGCAGCACCTGTGCTATTGCACAGTTGTGTGCGAAACAGAACCACTTGTTTGTTTAAGGTGAGGGATTGTGCGTTTGTGTGAATCAACAGCACATCACTATTCAACGACAGCAGTTGTGGTCTTAAGTGCGACAGTGAGACAGTGCCAGTGACATGCAGCACCAGGGTTTCCCGGGGGTATACCAAGCATCAAGCATTTTTCTAAAAAAAATTATTTTTAAAGGCAATTTCTTTTAAACTACAGTTGAATTTCCAGTCATCTTTTAGCACTGATCTAATGTCGGGCCCTATGGAATCTGTGTTATAGCTTTTTAAAATTCTCAGTTTCACAATTCCATCAATGATTCAGTTATGACAGAAACTATAGGGCGGTACCTTAATGCTGAGTATAGTTTGCAGTATGACATACCTCTCCAGGGTGCTGTAGGGGTGGAGGCTAAGCCAAGCTCAAGCCCCTCCCTCAGTTCACCAGCGTGCTTCACCAGCAGACGGAGGAGACGCAGTGTTGCCATGACGATCACATCGTCATTGCTCTGTTTGCTGTTGTGACAGGACAGCAGGAGTTTAGGGTCATCCTCATCAATGGGGACCTAAAACACACAACAGACACTCAGGATAAAGGACTCCCTCCCAGTCATGGTCTTCAACAGCAACACGGTGCTTCACAGTCATCAGGTTTGTAGAGTGTAACCTCAGACCAGCCTGCAGATGCTCAAGTCTCACCTGTCCAGCATTGAGCTTGAGGAAGGTAAAATAAGCCTGGCAGGAGACCCGGTAGAGGCCGAAGATGCGGTCCACAACCCGTCTCCAAACCCGGATCAGACCATCTGTGACAAGCTGGCCCGCCTCCCCCAGCCAGGGGCACGAGGCAGTGAGCTGCCGCCAGATCACATCGACCATGTCGTCCTCCTCGTCTTCCTGCTGTAGAGCCATGTCCTCATCCTGGCACACAATAGAACAGCAGGGTCAGAACAATCTGCAATGCTCAGAAACGAGCCATTAATGTTAGCCCTGGTAAAGATAACTGAAGTGCATATTTATGCTTTCCGCTTAAGTTAGACTTTTGGGAACCATACCAGGTGCATGAGAGATGTTGCAACATCCAACATTTAAGAGTCTACTTGTGAGACTAATTTTTACTGGGCAGGTCCGTTTAAAGATAAAAATCCAGTAAAAAAAAACAAACGTGTCCGCAGACTCTACCTGTATGCCAGTAGGTCGACACATGGCCTGTCCAAGAATGCTGAAGATGGTGTCCTTGTCTTCTTCGCTGGTGGTTGCTGGCAGCAGCTCCTCTATCTCCTTCTTTTCTCCAGGAAGAAGAGGCAATCCCTCCCCTTGGCTAGAGATAAAAATGAATCACAAGAAATTATCCTTGAGCGTGTTTCTTGGGCTGATGGGGCTTTGAATGAGTTAAATCAACGGCTCTCTGACGATAACAACAACAGAACATTATCAACTTTACAATACTAGACATCATTGCATTAGATCATACAGGCGATGAAGCTCCAAGCTGGCAGCTATACATGTTGTCCACTGCGTGCACTAACCTGGCATTATCCACAACTTTCCTGCCCCAGCGGTAAGCCCAGCTGGCCAGGGCTGCCCAGGACTTGGCCATCTCTGGAGCCAGGCTGGTGGAGAGCTGGTAGAGTTGGCCCAACACAAAGTCTGGCTCCCCAACGCCCACACTCACTGCGCAGGGAAGACCGGCAAGATTAAAATGTAGCTAAAACTTCTAGACTTTTTGATGAAAAAGGTAGAGCAGTTTTTGTTAACGAACGCATCTGCAGCATTCAGGACTTTAACATGTGTTAAGCGTGAACACTTTACAATAAATGTGTGTCTTATAAATAGAGCCCAACACTGATACCGGTTTAAAAAAAGGGGAAAAATTCACATTTACCAATATGGTGGCAGATATAGTGAATTTCTGATCTGAAAATGCATCTTTTCTATGTGGACTGTGCACCAGGTTGGCTTCAATTTGACTCAAAGGTGCTCAGAAGGCTTCTTTCATAAAGAAATACAGACCTGTATTAAAACGGGTTAATTATCTCTTCAAACAAATACCTTATGAAAGAATATTTAACATTATTATGAATTATACATACGACCTATCCCATTTTCAACCAATTCTAGGAAACATTACTGAAAACGAAGGAATAAAAATGACACCATTTCATAACCTCACCTCAAGCATATTTTTTCATCGTTAAAAAAGTTTGCTTATCGGAAAACACACACGCCGATACCAAAATGTATGCGTGTGTAGAAATGTGTAAATGTTACCTGATGTCTCAGCGATGATGTGGGGAATCCCCTGGTCCTCGAGGGGAAGCTCCAGCAGAGCAGCAATATTCCGGCTCAGAGGAGACATGCTGCCCACAGCATTGGATGAGTTGACAACTCCTGACCGCTTTACCACCTAAACCGAAGCATCACCAGCCATTAAATTAAAACAGGTACAAAATGCTTGCATGCACAAAAAGGCTTTTGTACCAATACATTCCTCAGTAACATCATGTAAAAGTCCGGCTTACATTTCAAAACATTGAAAATCAGACTACAGTGAAGGTAGAGCTGTATTGAAAGGAGGACATGCCTGTTTAAGCTGAGGTGTCATGTCTTTCCAGTCAGCCAGCAGCCATTTGCAGAGTGTCAGTAGTGAGCGACAGGCAGCACCTTCATTCTTCCCCACATGGCAGTAGGACAGGGCGGCCCTGCTCAGCATTTCCATGGCTGCCATGGACTGGCCTGTGGACAGAGACGCTGTTTAAAAGGAAACTGAAAACAGTGTTCAGAGCAACATCGACACACTGGTCGCTGGGAAACTGAGGACATCTGGCAATACTTGTGTCAGCTGGGATCAGCTTTTATGTGTTTGTCAGCTGTTGGACTTGAGACATATTTACCATGAAAGGTTCAACAATAATCTGTTGTTACCTGCAGTTCTCAGAACTTTGGCTTTTTCAATCTGCAGCTCTGGTCCCCACTTCTCCCGCAGAGTGCCCTCCAGGGTGAGACGCTTGAAGGCCTGGTTCAGCTCGCCCTGTTGCTCCTCTTCTTGTGTCCCGTTGCTGCATTGGCTGAGCAGGCGGGATGCCAAGGCAATGTTGCCTTTTTTCCGGGCAAATTTGACAGCAGTGAGACAAAGCTCCGTTAGGTGGCCGTCTACGGAGGAAGAGTAACCTGTACAAGAAAGGAGATGGTAAAATTTCAGAGCCTCATGTGGACATAAGATGGGAAAACCTGAAAGAAGCAGTTGCAGTGACAGCACCGTTTGGCATAGTTATTAATGCTGTTTATTGTGGCTAAATTAAGGTTGGGCTGATGGATGAGATGATTTTTTAGCCAACAATCAGAGCAAATCTTCAATATGTAGAGATAATGTAATCGCCAATCCGGAAGACAGATTAACACAAACACCCTGTCTTGAGTATAGGCCATTAGTACGGCCGATGCACCGATTCTAGTTGATGAGAATTACCTTTGAGTTTCTGGAGGAGTTGCCTCTGGAACATGGTGTATCTGAGGGCTTGAAGGAAAGGCTGGACATCCTGTTGCTTACAGGAGCTCAGAGCCTCACTGCATAGAGGAATCATACATTCCTGCAAAAAATACAAACACAAATTCAACCTCCAGCTTGATCAGAACAATAGTGCATCTGATTACTTTAGGCTAACACTGCCTCTGTACAAGCCAATCAGGGTAGCTGTGTAGCTTTTTTTCTTGCCGGTAGCTGTGTTATCTCTGGTTTAAGCAAACAATGAGGGTTCTTTGGTTGTGCTCATTTTAATCTCTTCAGAATTTACATTCCCTGGTCTCCAAAGCAAGTAAACACCAAGAAAACAACAAAGCAAGTGGTAGAAACATTCCTTATGTAAATGCATTCCAATTATATAACAAATTCAAATATAAAGTGTGGGTGTACATACTTCTTGTCCAGTGAGTGTGTTCTCCAGGGTTGCAGTGCAGTGGAGCTGCAGGGTGGGCAGGGTGGGCAGAGCATCAGACAGAGTGAGAGTGGACAGGCGAAGAGGACCCAAGCAGATCCGGCCAGTTTGCTTCAGGCAGCGCACCAACGTACTGTAACATCACATCACATGATTTACTGAGAGAAGCAACTTTGGTATTTAAATGGAGCTGTACTAAAAAGGAAAAAGAAAAGCTCACATCAATGTTTACAAAGCAAGTCCAACGATGAGAAAAGCCAACTTGTTTTCAGTGGAAAATGCTTCCAAAAAACTATCGCAATGTTGAAAAACGAGCAGCTGAACTGCATTACGGTGATATTTACATCATTTAGATGTCACTTTACATTCTCATCATTGCACATTATGCACTCATGTTCTAAAAACATGAGAAAATACTAAGAGCTTTTCATTTGTAAAGCATTTAATTCACACAGGTGTATACAATCACCTGTGTGAATTAAAAGAAAAAAGAAAGGAATGCTATAGCGTGATATATATATATATATATTATTATTATTATTTTTATCTACCCTCTGAACAATTCGATGGGCTCGGTGTTTTCGAGTTATGCATCGGTTCCGTTTAGTGTTTTTAAAGTGATTTCAAGAGCGTTGCGGGGAGCGAGCGGAGAGGAGCAACACATTCTTTCACAGGGTGTCAGTGTGCAGAGATGAGAGAGAGGACACGGTCTGCCTCTACAGCCACAAACTAACCTACTGTTTTTTGCTGCCGTTAAACTTCATGGAAGGCCGAGGCGTCGGTGAGCGGATTACTTTTATTGGGCTCACGGCAAACTGACTGACTTCAACAACGAGTACTCGGGTACTCGAGTAATCGTGCCCATCAGTAATCAATAGGACCTCCAAAACATTTACAAGTATCCATGTGAATACTCACTCTGGATTGGTTGGGGTTCTCTGCTCCTGCTGCTGAGTAGCTTTTGTCATGGCGCTTACAGCACTGCGAAGCAGCTGTACCTCGATGGCTCGCTGCAGCTCAGTTGGATCTGGACTCATGGAGGGCAGAAGCTTCTTCAGATCTGACAAACACATACCAGAACATGTTTTAGGCTAAATGGGAATATTTGAAGAAACCTTCTGAAAACATTTTCACTGCACCATACACAGTTCAGACACAGTTTATTATTTACACAACTACAGACTATATGAACTTTACAATGTATGATAAGATATGGTGATTATGATGTTTCTTCTTGGTAGACAAAAGACTTTATTAAAATAAAACATTTACACACATTTCTTCATTTTAAAACATCTGAGCATAAGGAATTTTTTTTTTTTAAGATTTTCCAGAGTTTGTCCGATAATGCACTCACCCAACTTGTCCTTGCTGTTGGAGAGCACGCTGCAGTCCTCTCCAGGCAGCAGCTCGAGCTGAGCTCCACACTCTTCCAGATCTCCCTCCTCAAAGTGGCTCAGAGCCTGGATGTAGTTGAAATCGGTCCTCAGGTTGATGCTGACTGGATTGGTGGAGCTCTGCTTGAGGGCGTTGACGGTGGCCTGCCACTCCTTAACAGAGGCCCAATCACAGAGTGCCACGTAACACTGACACGCTTTGTTGGCCAGGAAGTTCATCACCTCAGGAGAACACTCACTGGGCTTTAGCAAGACCGTCTTCCTGCTGTCACCTTTTCGGAACCCCCCCCAAAAAAAGACACTTTCATCAGCAGTCTAATCATCTCCAGTGATGCGGTACATTACAGTAGTATTGAACAGAGGCAAGACACCAAAGCAAATATGTAAAAACAAATCATTCAGAACACTGTTTTGTCATGTCAACCTAATGAAGTTCCTAGGAATTTTTTTATTATTTATCTATGAACTAATCTATATAATGCAGATGTTACATGACTGCTTTGTCAGTTTTCAGTTACACACAGATACATTTCATCTTATTAATGGGACCTCTATTATTAGTAATAAACTAAAGCCATTCATTTCAATTTAAATATGACTTTAGCGAAAATGCACAAGGAGCCAAACAAATTTCATTATATGGTATATGGACTGCATTAAATGTAGATATTTGCTGGTTACCGTTGCTGGCGTGTTTGGGGCTGTTAGTGTTGCTGGACAGTTTGAGCAGACAGCATTCAGAGCTTTTGATGCTGCAGTCCATCCCTGTAACAGCAGACAGCTGATCTTGATACTCCAGATTCGCCTTCTCAAATCTAGACACAAAAGAGAAAATAAATGAACCAAAGACACAGATTTGGATGATTTTGTAGAGAATTTCCCTGAGTTGTGAGGATGTCTGGTGAAGGCGGCGTTGCTTACCGTCCCTCAGCCTGCAGGGCGACTGACGACAGCCAGCCCAGACCCTTTCCAGTGGTGAAGAGGCTCCAGGCTGCCAGGCCCTGGATGGCCTCAGGACACCGCAGCTCACACAGAGCCTCCACCAGCAATGTCAGAGGAACTTCCAGCTCTGGACCCTGTTGAGCACACCAAATACGCTATTCATCCAGCCGATACTATCAAATCACCATGGACCTGTAGATTATAAATGCTGCCATTATACACCACCTAAGGTTAAACACCAGGGATGTGCACACATGTTCTGACCTGGGTGCTGCTGTTTTTAATCTCTGCAAGCAGGTCGAAGCCGTGGCGAATGGTTACTGCAGGTTGGCCAGACAGAAGCCCGACTCTCATCAGTGCCAGGCGGATCCTCGTCAGCCAGTCTTGGCATGTCTGACGATTAGTGTAGAAGAATGTCCTGATGCCCTGAGACACAGAAGGAGAGATTCATCATATTATTTATGGCCAGACCAATGACTATTTCTAAAAAAGGTAAGAACCCATTCCAACCGCTATTCAAATTCTGTTCCCTGGTAACAACACTCTTAATAAAATCTTAATAATTTTACAACACTTTACTTTAATACTTTCACAACAATTTTTAACCAGCAGTGGAGTGTTAAATGGCACACCTTCGGGGGGGCAGTGAGAGCGTTGGCGCAGCCCTCATAGGCGTTGTACATGAGCTTCTCAAGGTTCTCCACGTACTGAAGCAGCAGAGCGAGGCGGAGCTGATTGGAGTGGTGACCGTCGCCATCACCTCCAGCACCAGCCCACGCTCCAACATCCTGCTCTGGGTTCAGACTGTGGGCAGCCAGGCTCCGGATCATACCTGAAACACAGGCATACGGAAGAAAACTGACTGAAGGTTGCAGAGCACCCATGGCCTAGAGGTTAAGGCTCGATGATTGGCAACACCCCTGATTTTTGTCCAACAGAGGGTTGAGTGAGTGTGTGGGTCTCTCTCTCTCTATTATATATATTGACCACAAAAAATGCATTCTAAAGTCCCCATATAGAAAACAATCGAAAATGGACAAGGCATGCCACATGTCCACTAAGGGTGTGAATTGCTAGGTACCTCTCAACCTGGTTCAGAGGGCAAGTGTGATAAAACAATTATTGATGCATCAAAAAAAAAACATGATTTATAATTAAAATAATGATGCAGTTTAATTATCTTATCATTTAGGTAGACAACTTACATTAGAGGTGTAAATGCAGAAAATTAAAACATATATTTTATTTATTTTGAAAAAGATTCAAGCACTTAGACATGCTTTGAGAGAGAATTCAAGAATTAATTCAAGAGAGAATCACAAAGCATCCAAGAATCAATTTTTCCCCAACCCCTAATGTCTACCATGTCTATTTAGTTTACAACGGCCTGTCATAGCAGCCCAAGGAGTCTAAAACTGGATCTTTACCTTCAATGGTCTGGAAGGTGTCCTGAGCTCGGCCAAGTGGTGTTCGGAGTTTGGACAGTACAGTGAACTGTGCGGCCTCCCACACTGCCCACTGCCACAGCACTGCCTCAGTTTTCAACAGCACGCGTGGAACTACACCTGGCCTGCTGCCATCCACACATCCTCGGCCATCCCTTTTCTCCAGTCGCTGGCAGCTGTAGTACAGACGCTCCAGCCAGGGATCCTTGCTGTGGGTAGCACAATGTGAAGCTCAGCATGAATAACATGCTGTTGTAGTTGTTTAAAATACCTCCTCCACTTGCAAAAGAAAATGTGGTGAGAAATCTGCTTTTTTCTTTTATAACAATGAATGTTACACATTAGAACATAGACGGTGCATCACTATTATTATTGCTTCGCGAGGAAGATCACCATGGGTTTATTTCAGCAAGGGTTAAGTCATCCTTACAATTTGGCAAACCTGTAACCTGCTACACAAAGGTGGTCTGACCCTTGTTGCATCTATCTTTATCCCTGCAACTGTAAGAGAAAAGAAGCAATAAAGACGTTGATGGCTGACACTGTGACACGTACCCTCCACGGTGCAGGACTCCATATAAGATGAAGCTGATGAGGTCGCTGAAATCCTGGGGGTGGAAGGTGCTGCTTGGTGCTCGGCTCATGTGGTGTCGGATGGCCAGTGAGATCTCCCTCATCTCTGGGTGACTGTGGTTACTGTGGACAATAAAAAAATTAATTAATTAAACAGTTTATTAACTAAGGACTAAACCCAACTGTTTAAACAACTTCATTGATATACAGTAGGTATTGTGTTAAACTTTATACCTTTACTGGTACAATAACTTGCCTTAAAGCAACATCAAGAGGGATTGTCCTGAGCAGCTTGCCGTAGGCCTGCCTCACCCTAACTGCTGAGTGGACCAGCTGGACTCTGGACACATCCACACACCTAATGGACAGTACAGAGCAGTAAGTATTAAACACTGCCTGAAAGCAGCTTGTGTGTACGTATAAGTTTGATGTTCACCTCTGCAGCAGCTCAGTGGACAGAGATGAAGAGAGGACCTGTAAACTGTGGCACGTCTGAAGGCAGATACTTTGATCTTCATTCAGACCTATCCAGAGAACACAAAGAGGAAAAACTTTAAATAGCAGCAAAATAACAATTGCATAGTCTGTCAGCACAAGGTCAACAATTCTAAAATGGAAATGTCGGACATATTGGGCTCACCGTTAGCCAGCAGGCCCCTGCAGAACTTGTTGAAGGAGGGCAGGGAGAAGAGAGGGCTGTAGGTGTCAGACTTTTTCATCAGCACAGAGATTTCCTGAGCCCAGGTCAGCAGCAGCCTCCTGACAAACCAACACAAAGGTATCAGAGAAATTGTATCCAGAAATGTTGAAATTGTAGTTTTCACTTTGCTTTTTGTGAGCTTGATGGCTGGCTGACTTTGTGTCTTGGCCCAAATGAATACATCCTCAAAACTGCTAGTGCTTGAGACATTCTCTCATACATTCCTTTATCAATCTTTCACTCAACCTAGATTATTTTGTTGTTGTGCCTTGATGAAACTATGCAAGAACTGATCATTTAACTGTTAAAGGCATGTCCTGTTTGTAATTCTAAGTTCATTGTTGAGATGTGGTGGCAGTTATGCCAGTTGTTGTGTAAATTGGCATGATGAAGAACCTGGCCTCGGGGTAGAGGTGCTCCTTCGCCAGCAGACCTCCCAGAAGACTGAGCAGTGTGCTGAAATGTTTCTTTGTCGCTGTGGTCACGGTGCTGATGACGGCGCCATCAAACAGGGAGGGAGAAGACGACAGGCTGGATGATATGAAATGATCGTGTCTGGACAAACCAACAGAAGAGACAAGGCCAGTTAAGAAGAGAGACCACAGAGCAGCTTCAACATGTCAAAATCATTCAGTGTATTTACTTAAATCCTGACTTTGAAAGTGACCCATTAAAGCCTGACATAATCTGGTTTCTTGATGATTTCCTTATGGAATGCATATTAAAATATGCTAGAGGAACATGTTTCTAAAACCACCACAAACGGCCTCGCTGTCACATTACAACATATTACAGCTCGTCATCAAGTCATTACGGTATGGCTGGATGGATGCAAGGGCTGACTCATTAACAGCCAACATGGAGATTAAACAGCACTATGAGGAACGATTCATTTGAACACTGCACTGATTTTACACGTGAAGCTTACAGCATTTTCTGAATAACTACTCTGGTCACTTTTATGTTAAAGTCACAATGATAATCTTACAAGTTCAGAACCGTAACATTTCTGTTACTCTTTCAATATGGAAGATGTTGAGGTAATACATTTATAACAGCAGCAGCACAAGACGTCTCTCTCTTTAATACCAATGTCCCTGCAGAAATATTGCACCTCCGCTCAGGTGTAAGTTTTGTACTTTAGCAGGCACACAGAACTTGTAATAACATCAAAAACAATGCAAAGCAATTTTCTTTCTCCCTGATTTGTATTTATTTAAACTTGAAAAAATCAAAAGGCGCCTTAATGTTGTAGAAAATTAAAGGACATGTCTGTGTAGAGGGGTGGCAAAATATACATCAAATCAATTTGAAATGAAAACTGTTATTACACAAAAACAAAGAAATGCCACCAGGGTCTGAGGACTTTTACACCAATAGCTTCTTCTAGCTATACTTTCCTACAATGTTTTGAATGAAAAATGACTAACTTTGTCTCATAGGCGTGTCAAATTCAGAAGACAGCAGGACTGTTGCTCAATGTACAGGTGTATTACCTGGTGCAGTGGGAGTACAGGGTGTAGAGTACAGCGTACTGGACGGCAGGGTAGTAGACTGCCAACTCAGAGTGGACCAGTGTCAGATTGTTACTGAGGAGAGCGAAGACCGTAGGAGACAATGCCCACATCTAGAACAGATGAAGCACATTTCCACATGAACACACATAACCAGAAAAAACATCAGTTCATCACCTCCTGATGTTGCTTCACAGCTAAGGATTTTTACCAGGCCAAGAACATGACAATGTACCCCATTATTAAAGTAGTGAGGATAGTAGTGTTGTCCAGTCTGTAGGGCTAACAGGCACATAACATCTGGTATTATGGCAGATACATAAACAGCTTGTTAAGAGTGCTGTTTGCAGTTATCAATGGCAAGCTTCAATGTGTTTGTTTTTTCTTTTTTTTTTTTGGGGGGGGGGGGGGGGTACAGAGAAATAAGGTGGAAATCAAAATCATTAAAGATGATATCTTACTCAGACTTACACGGCGAGTGAGTGATGCTTTCTTGATGAAAGTTAAATTCTGTTTGACCTTTCTCTGTCGGCCACATACATTGTAGCTGGCACAGCCATAGAGCTTGCTGGTAATTAAATCTAATAAATAAAGTATAACTGAGTTCTATTTAGCGATGAAAAAGCCCAGTGGCTTACCCCAATGAGAGAGTTCTTGGTGTTGCCGATGGTGGTGAGGGTGCTTAGGTCGAAGATGAGGGTGAACTCGGCCTTCTCCAGGGGCAGGGTGAGGGAGGCAAATGCAGGGTGCTGGATGCTGGAGCAGGGAGCGCCAGGAGCCTGGTCCTTACCACTGGCTTCCAGTGTTAGTGTCAGGCTGCACAGAGCACATGCCATCTCACCCAATACCATTTTATAAGCTGCCTCCAGTGTTGGAATGTTCTTCAGGCTTAGCAGCGCATGGTACACACCATGAACAGCCGATATTACCTGAAAAGGACACACACAAACATATATAAACACCATGGTTTAGCAAACGTTTGAGGACATTACATTGTTTTATTTTTCATTTAATCCAAAACCTGACCAAAGTTATTATCCTTCTCGTTTTGGTGTGTATATTTTATCCTGGTTAGGACCCCTTTGTCCCACTGCAGGGAAATCGTAATCTACACCACACAATGATATTTAGACAACATCCAGCTTTGTGGCAGAAATTTGTATTTGGCATTTTCCTGTTTCGACATGGCCACATGGACATAATCCGGATGCAAACAACTATCAGGTGGTACAGACGGACAGAGATGTCGGGAGGAGCGGAGGGAGGGATCATGGGGCTTGTGAACAACAGGTGGTGTACACCAAGTCACAAGAAATCACAATTTCTTATTTATTTATTTTTTGTTTTAATTAAAAATGAAGCATAGATTTGGAGAATTGTTATGCTCCTCAGATTCCAACTATCTTCAACTATGACATATGGCTGGACTGCTTGCACACCCACATACTTTTAGCCATGTAGTGTATTTGCAAACTTGAAAACATGAACCAAAGCTTACATTCCAGCAAACTGATCCATAGCTCACCTTGTTGCACTCTCACACTGTTTTTGGATAAAGCAACACACACCTCTTTGTCTCGATGGAAGCGCAGCTTCAGCAGCTGGGAGTCAGGCGCCAACAATTTCTCAACGAAAGATGCAGGCAGCTTTGTGTTGATCTGGTCCACAATCTGAAAGCAAACAAAGAGAAAAAATGACTTCAAGAAAACGTTAGAGCTAAAAGTCTAACAGAGGAGTAAAGCTCTACTGTTCCTCTGTCTAAAATGCCTCTTTTTTAAAGGTAAATTTTAAGTCTTCGCCATTGGATTCTCAGGGAGGGAGGAGTTCTGCTTGACAATCTTGTAAAATCAAGTTTTACTTTGAATCTAACAAAACTCTGCTACAGTTTTGTAGAAAAGAAAAGCAAACAGCCCCAGAATTTTTTTTTTTTATAGGTACATAATTCTAATCAAAACAAGATCAAGATAAGGATAAAGGTTTGTCCATGTTGCTTAATGCTGGACAAAAGTGTAAGATTTGTTTGAGCTGCTCCAGTGCCAGACGACAAAGATAAACACTGTGGTTTAGTTCAAAGTGAAAGAAAGTGCAGGTGTGAACAAACTCCAAAAGTAGCAGTACCAGTGTGACGAGGCTGAGCACTGCCAGATTGTAGTCCGGGCCACAAGCCCTGCAGCAGTCCAGCTGGTCCAGCCCATATACTAGGACGGCCTCCATCAGCTGTCCATAGGGCTCCACACTGGCCAGCAACACACCCACGCACTCGTTCCCTGCTGTGAGAACTGGCTCAGAGAATTGAACCTGCTTCGCCGTGGTCACACAGGCCAGAACACGGTTCAGAACCTGAGGAAACGCAGAACGGAGAGGTGAAAAAAATAATGAGATACCATAAAGGCTCTGTTTTGGAATTTACAGCCACTGATTGACATGTAAATAACTAAGGCCCTGTGCCTCTCATGTAATCATTGTTTAACACTGGATAATTTTGGTACAGCAAATGTTAGAAATAAACAAAAGCAGTCTTGCAAAATAAAATAAAAAAGTGAATTAATTTCAGTAGGTTTAGGAAGACATCACCATAAGCCTAATTACATCTATATAGCTATGTTAACCGATAGAAAAGTCATTGCTTCGGAGTAATGATGGCCCAATATGGGCTGATTATCGATTAATATAATTTTCTCACTTATTGGCCAATATTATCTTTCTTAATAAAACATTTATGGTTATCTTCCAAAGTCTTTTGAGTGCCATTCCTGGAAAAGTGTCCTTTGCTGAGCAGCTGAAGAGTTATCGTAACACAAAGCAGGAATTTGGTATTAACAAGGTCCAACTTTGACACATTCCAAGTTCAGCTGAAGTTCATAAATATAATACAGTAGTCTATGTTTTACAAAAGAATCATTTTGTGTCTTATGTCATAGTAACACCAGAAAGGGATCTCTCAGCTTTAATCCTTAATCCTTAAATTCTTCATGGACAAACATGTTTTCCCTCCTCATCTCTACATATGACATATTTCCATACCGCTTTCCTCATTTTCATAAAGGTGTTGCCTTAATATATTTCAGTGTATCTCAGATAATTGTTACTGCTCAGGTTGCCCTAGTGTAGCTCTTACATCAGTGATGTAGGCCTCAGTGATGGGTGGTCCTCTGAAGGGGCTGAATCGCTCTCCGATGCTGCGGACCACCGTACTGAAAACCCTCAGCAGAGCTGCCAGTTTGGGCAGTGACACTGACGGAGGAGGGATGTCTTCATCCAGCACCTCGCCCGACATCACGTGATTCAGATCCTGAAGGGAGCATAGACTCAGTCAAGTCTTTGACAAAATCCCTCATCAGTTCTTGTGGCAGTATTTCATCAGAGTATAGATTTAACAAGATTTCTTGAAGATCTTCCAAGTATTTACACTGACGATAACAAAAACATATTTCAATGCTTCTTCTCAACTCAAAGTTCTGAATATAAAATTTGTTCTGGCCTGTAAATAACATACTAAACACTCCTTTAAGGTACTCGATGAGCCTAACCGGCACTAGAGCATGGCTGTAGAGAAGCTTATTGAGGCATTGGCCTGCTTTAAGACTCTCTACTAACTTCACCTCTGCATATGCCTCCATATCCTCCAAGAACTGCCCCAGCAGGGTGGTGGAGAAGGTCAAGTCTGCCACCCAGAACTGCTCCAGACTCTGTAACCAGGCTAAACAAGAGACAAGGAGAACAGAACGTCAGATTTAAAAAAAAACAAAGCACAGGATTGCCAGTCTGATTTTACACCTCGTCTACACAGGCGCCGTGCATCTGTTACAAGACAACATGTCAGCAGAGCAGCAGCAGGATGTGTTTAGGAATAGTCATAGACAGCTTTGTTTATTAATAAAGAAGCATATCTGAAGCGTCCGATGAGAAAAAAAAAAGAGAAAAAGACTAAAAAACACAGCTGAAACCCCTCTGTGTAGACACTTCATTAAATGCAATTGTTGTATGTAATTGAATCAATGAATAAGGCCACAGGCAGACAGATATAGAAAACAGGTTTTACCAGCAGTAAAGTTTGCAATCTGAACACCGGACAACTATCCAATAAGAAATCCAACCTGAAACTTGCTGAGTGAGTGACTGCTTCTGTGTGTGGTCAATGTGCCAGCCCACTAAGATGTCCACTGTGTCCTGTGGAAAAAAAGGAAACACCTTTGTTGATCCTGTGTGCCTCAAACATACGCGACAAAACCAATTATTGCTGAAAAGCTCACCCTGAAGTTGGTGCTGAAGACGTGCGGGTAGCAGCGAGCCACCTGAAGAATACACTTTACACTGTGACAAAGCAGCTCCGGTGTGTCCACGTTCTCCAGAATGGACTGCAGGTTGCTCATCACCAGCTGAAACACACAAAACACTCATTCCAGAGAACTCACCTACCAGGCCCCAAATCCAATGAAGCATGTGTGTGTGGTTACCTGCATGACGTGAGAGAAGGCCTTCCTCTCTCCAGCAGCCTCCAAAGCGCGCTGTGCCGCCACCAGGTACAACAGCTTCACCTCGTCACGACCGCTCGACGTGAGCTTGAGGAAGAGCCACTTGAAGATGCGCTCAGCCTCGTAGCTGAGTACCGTGCAGAGGAGACCCAGACAGGCTGCCGCTTCCTGACGTAGCTCCCACAGCAGCTTGCTGCTGCACACGTGGACAACGGTGGCAAGGAGACTACATGTTAGAGACCGCATGGCATATGGGACTAGCCTAGAGTTATAATTGTTGCATTGACAGGGGTTGCATTAAAGGTTGGAATCAGGTCATGTAACAGATTCTAGCATCCCGACCATTTTGTCTTGCCTCTACAACAGAGCATTAACCTGACAGAAATAAGTGCAGGCACCCAGGTGGTTTTGAAAAAGTTTCTTTATAATCTTTTTCAAACCCACCTTTTACCCTTTGCAAGAGCACCGGTGGCACTCCTGTGAGCCTGTTGTTCGAGCATTTATCTATTTCATTAGATTGTTGATGGTGGTGATTACATGTCTGATGTCAGACAAGTCATGATCAGGACAGCGGTTCAATTAAATATATTTTTTCAAAACAGACACTCCTCAGAACGAGCTTTAACAAAACCGCAACATAATTATCCATACCACAAAATCATCTTCTTCTCATTTTTAAAAATCGGTTTATTAAGTCCAGAATGTAGCACAAGTCCTGAGCTCAATAAACCTCGAGCAGGCAGCTTCCTCTTACCTTTCATTCAGAATGTCATTCAAGGTACTGAGGATGGTGTCCAACTGTTTGACCAGGGTCTGCGCCAGAGAAAAGACAAATCATCCGGACAGTGACATGTTTGGTCAGTTCTTTCATTCCGTTTCAACATATTCCTTTTGAAATGAAACAACTATGGAGGTCGACTTTCAGTCATTTAAGATTTTAAGAACGTGTTCATATCCATACTGGATGAACATTTTATACACTGCCCCAATTTCAGGACATTGCAGCAGAATAATGATCCTTAAAAGGAAAATTCAAATGTCATGTTTCATTTTGGTGCATTTCTATTGTGACTATGCTATATTTGCACTCGCCCCCACCATTAAGGAAATGAAGGCTCATGCAAAACAATGGATATTGGGGTCAAGTTTTGCAAACCTCCGACAGCATTCAAAATAAATCTGATTTTACATTAATCATTTAAACGTTTTCTGAGTCTGACTGAAGGTAAAAGTTGGTCATTTTTTAACAAAAATACGTTTGTCATATTTACAGAAACTGTTACCATACATTTTGACGGTAATACTTCTGTATTGTCTAAATGTTTTCAGAAACATATCTTAGTGTACTGTTTAGCTGTTAACTGAGTAGGTTTGTTACCAAGTGGAGCCAAAACCTACCACCGCCCACTAGCAGGAGCAGACTTTCTGCCAGTGACTGACCGGCTGCCTCAACTATATTAAACTACCTTGTTTTAGCTAACCAGCTCTGAACACTGACCACTTTGCTCTCGCCGTGGCTGATGAATTCCTTCAGCTGTTTCAGGGTGGCCAGCCTCCGGTCGCGATCATCCTCCCTGGAGACTCTGCGCAGGAGGTTGGCCAGGCGAGACTCCTCGGAGTGAGCCATCCCTCTGTCTGCAACAATGACACAGCATGTCAGTGACCACACACTGACACTCTCACCAATTCTCTGAGCCGTCACATGCAGGTTCAAATTGATAATCGTCTTTAATATTCGGCGTCCCATATAGCTTGACATTAGAAAAATGTAGTAACGAACTAATAACCAACCTCAAATTAACCACAGTTGATATTGCATCAATATATACTAGTGCGATTATGAATGATGTATTTGATTTTTAAAAATCATGCACTGCCAACAGTGGTGCGTTCGCTGCCTAGGTTGACGAATGGAGAGAGCCCAGCATTAAAAACAAAATCTGTCTCCATGACATGGACTTGTAGTGTTTGCACTGTTACTCCAGGTGTCAGATTGTATTCAGTCCATTATGTCAGACTGTCACACACTTGTTTTTGACCTTGACAGAAAGCTGCAGCCCAAACAGTTAAAATGACAAAACAAGTGACTGTAGTTTGTCAGTAAATAAGATATGTTGAGAGTAGATCAATCTTTTACAACTAAATCCTACAAACATATCTTTTGCCATCTGCAGCCATTGCTGTTGCCACCAAGTCTCACCTTAGAACACTGAACCTCTGTCTGAGAGCACTGAACGTTTGTCTGACAGCTTACCCTGCGATTTCCTCATGTCCTTTGAAGCTAAAGCACGGTTTCCATGCTGAAAAGGAGTCAAATCCGTTGTCACGTCATTGGGCCTCAACTCTTGCCCCACCGACTTCCAACCAAAGGTAGTATCACAGACACCCTGGCCAGCTTCATATCCATCTAAGGGGCACAAACCACATCGATTAAAACAATTTATTACATGGACAACCAAGATCAAACAGAAGAAACTTTTGTTTCATGCATGATTGAAATGTTAATTGAAGTTACAAAAGACTACATTACAAACTTCAGCTACACATTATTTCTATAAATAAATTGTCAATTTATTTCCAAAGCATCAGTAATACGGTAACGATGTAAAAATAAATAAATGTCTTGCATTGCATGTCGACTTAAGCGGTGTGCCTTAATTGTGAGTCTGTGCTCCTTAAATTTGCAGTAGAAAGCACCAGTGCTCCTAGTAAAACGAGAGGAGACCTGGTTTGGTAAGACATTTAGCTGTGGGGCCTCACCCTCTTCCTGGTGTGTATCTGCAGCGTAGGCATCGCTGGGCGCCGCTGGCTGGTCGGGGCAGCTAGAGGGCAACACGTCGTACAACGCTGCTGAACCAAGCTCTGTGGACTTCACTCCGTCCTGGCTGGATGACACACTGTCAACTCTAAAAAAACATGGAGACGCATACATGAAAAACATGAACCCTATAATTAAAGTAACTGCATGTTTTCACGTTGGATTCGTCTTTTAGGTCATCATTTTATGGAGAATATTTTACTCCACAAATAAAAGGGGTTGAAATCTTTGAGAAGCTCACTATTCAATGGCAATATCTGATTATCCATGATTAAATTCAGAATCTATTTTTGATTCAAAAATCAATAAAATAGTTACTCCACAGAATGGCAATATGAGACTAAATGCTCCTGATGTTTGACCAAGCAAATAAAGCAATGAAACGTGTTGTGGAATATGAAGCTTTCTTATTCGAGAATTGTAACTGCAATAAATTGCACGGATGTTACAGTGTTCTGCCTGTAGTCAACTGAAAGTGTACTTTACTGACCACAACCGGCTGCAGGTCTGGGCTCGACAGTAAGGTGTTGCAGGGTGGCCATTAGCAACAATTTCAAGAAATTGGCCACCAATTATTGGCCTTTGCTTGCCATCAGCAGCAACCACTTTTAAACATATTAAAAATAGGTATAGGAATCTATAACCCATTTTAAATATTTGTTACAATAGTGATATTTAAATATTGCTGCCGGAAGAAGACAACCGCACATGACACGCAGACACAGGTAATGGCAAGTGAAGTTGTTTGACTGTCAGGTGAAAAAAATTGACTAACCCGCCAACACTGCAAACAAAACTTGATTTAACTCACAAAGTACCAGACCAGCCTGAACTGAAAAAAAGTATCTTAATGACTCTAAATATAAGGTAATAAAAATGGCAACCATATTTTCAGTTTCTGCAAACAAAAGCTGATGCCTGATTGCCGGCCTGTTAGAGTTAAGCCCCTGTCAAACAGACCAATATCTACTGTTTGACTCTCACCATCCACTTGAACACAAGCTTGGAGTTATCAGAACCCTGCAACGTACCCACCAGCTCACAGGCTCAAGGGGAAGAAGGCAAGCACCCTGAGAGGCTCCCTCACAACTTGTGGTTACACCAGCTGCCGTGCTTGTGAAAATGGCAGCTGCTTCCAGAAAGAAAACCAAAGTGGTTGAGAAAGAAAAACAAAACGAGAGGACATAGTCATCTCATATGTGGCTGGGGTATCATTGAAACTAAACAAACACTGTATCCCTGTGCATTTCAAACCCAATAACACACTCACGCATGTAAAAATCACCAGAAAGAAG
Source organism: Echiichthys vipera (assembly GCF_963691815.1). NCBI lineage: Eukaryota > Metazoa > Chordata > Actinopteri > Perciformes > Trachinidae > Echiichthys > Echiichthys vipera. The sequence goes on along the minus strand of NC_139842.1, from coordinate 4,677,397 downwards.
GATCACAATTATACAAGCAATAATCAGAGCCACAATGCAAACTCAGTTTAAATGAGTGTATTGCACAACGAGCTACACTCAACATGAGAAAATGTATTTTAAATAACAAAAGGTCCAAAAGGTCCAAATAACGTTCCCCAACAGAAGCAGTCCAAAGTTAAATCAAAAATAACTTTTCAATTTCAAGCACAACAAATAAAGAAGGAATTTCAGTTTGTTTAATTCTGTTTTGGCTGTTTTTTGTAGGAGTGAATCATCTTCTCAAGCTAAATAATAAAGGATCTCTGTTAAGTTTCAGTTTTGTTTTCCCTGTTAGGAGTGGAGCCTCTTCACAAACAATTTAACAAACAATCTTTGAACAAGTGAATCTCCAACTGTCGAGTTTTCTGAGAATGCAAACACGCAACAATGTAGAGACATCATTTACATGCTGTCATGCAAATAAGACCAATAACATAAGGCTGTTTAGTTTGTTTACTAAAAGGACAAGGTATAGAGCTGTTCTATGGAAAAGGGATCTTTAAATGACTGCTGTTGTGATCTGACGCTATTCAGAAAACACAATTAAATAAAATTAACTTGACAAGGCGGGCGGGGGGTGCCGTAATATAATGGTAGGGGAAAGACTGGAACTGTAGTCGAGCGGCCGCATGTGAATGAATTAGGCCGACCATATATGTCTCCTTTTTCCTTGATGGTCTGAATAAGTTGCTAAATTGGTCGCTAGTAGCTCTTTTAAATAAAGTTGCCAAGAAGGTCGCAAAAAGTAGCGAGACAGTGCCTCCCTGTGAGTGCTTTGGGATGGGGCTTACAGCAGCACCCGTTGCTCGTTGAGGACACTAACTACAGAGGGATTCGTGCATCAGCATCTCCATAACACCACAAAGGGCTCCAATAACACCAGAAAACAGTCGACAGATTTCTCTCTAGGATGGATGAGGATTTGGGAAGTCCGCAGATTTGGCGAGAAAGTCTCCGGTGTTTGTATTATGATTATACACAGCAGCGGCTCGCTCTCTCTTCTTCTCTGTTGTTGGTGTATTTCTGTGGCAGTTACAGCACCACATCCAGGCCTGGCATGTGTATTAGAGCATTTTTAGCCGGTTTCACTGGTTTCATGTGGACGCAGATATTTCTTGAGCGGAGTCCGTGTGGACGGAAAACTTTTTCAGAACGACGGAGAAAAAAAAAGGTTGTTTTCGATCGTGTGGCCGTACCCTGATACACCACTGGTCTCTAATTTACAATGCTGCCCTTTCATCCTTTCCCAGGAGATTCAACAATCTAGACTGCAGATTTGGTCAGATGAAAATGTTCAAAAACAGTCGGACAAGACGCACAAAAACTCTGAGGTCTGTGGAATGATTTGTAAACAAAGTGATGCATCGCGATGACGTCAATCAATGCGTGTGACGTGTTACGGCGTGATGACGTATAGGCAGGCAAGAAGCATTCGCAGAGGCCCAGGCAGTGCGAGTACAAACGGGCCTGGTCCGCGGGGGAAGAGGGAGGGGGGGGACAAGTACCCTAAAGCACGGGGCACGGGGCAGGGTACGGATGGACAGTGTGAGTGCGCCCTAACAACTGTTCACAAAAGCCTCCTGTGACTCCAACGACTGGCGTTAAGACTCAATAGAGCCCTAACAAAGACCAAAAACCAACGACTGTCACTCCAACAACGGTCGTTGGCACTTGGAGCACAAAGGGTTCCAGTACACCCTCACTAGAGATGAAATAACTGAACCTCCACACCAGACCTTTGGACCAGTCCCAGCCTGGTCAGATGGGTAAATGAACTGAGAGGTGAAATGTCTTGCTAGACAAACAACCAAGTCCAGTTGCTTTTGACGGAAACTGCTTTGGGTTTAATTTCCATTTCCATCTCTAACACAAACAGCGCTGTTACATATTAATGCACTAATAACAGAAATAATGTGTTTTATATACTCATGTCGTAAAAAGGACAGTGGAGGCAAAAATCGCCTTCCAAAAATGTCTTTAGATTTCCTACACTGTAGAATCAAGTAATCAGACACTAATTTCTAGTTTAGTCCCAACTACCTACACAATGTTTTTGCACAAGGCTCCTGAAATGCCCATAATTATCCACTGTATAATAATCTGGGCTTTCAATAATTGCTCAAATGTATTTCTGTCTAGTGTTTTAGATAATGTGGTTGAACAGAAAATGTGATCAAAACCTGTCTAATCACTCTTGTTCCTCCTTCCTTTGACCCTGAAGTGAAACTGAAAGCAGACGACACATCCTCAGTTCTCAACGAGTTTGTTAGTAAAGTTATTATAACTGATAGGAAGGATGACGGAAATAAGGAGTCAGATTGTAAAGAAAATGTAATTATATACATTTGAGATGCTGGCTGTAACAATCAGTGGTATAAAAGCAGGAATTAATATTCTAGTTGGACCTCTATCATTGAAAAATACTATACTGGCAGTTACAGGCAATGCTGTGCACATGGATTTGTGTGGCAGTGAAAAGTGTTTTCATGTTATGAGTAAATATTCAATGTTTGTTATTACGGAATATCCAAAGCACAAAAATTATATTCGGCACAGTTCAAATTAGCCGCTAATTTATGAAGTCTACTGAAATACTGCAGTTTGTGCATGTCAGAGACCCGGAGTCACGTTGTACCCATGCGTGTGTGCTGTGCGTCTGGTGTGAAAACTGGTGAGAAAAGAATAGAGCAATATACGAAACAATAGACATTTTTCTATTGTCATACGACACATTTCATCATATCGCTCAGTCCTACTACACCAGGTGTCTAAAATCGATCCAGAGAAAAGGTCTGTTGTGGCAGGTTTATTATTCTAACCAAGCAAGAAGACACGTGACTCTACATATTCAATCAGATGAATTGTCTTCACACAGTTGATTTGTTGGATCAGGTGTGTTCTTGCTTTGTTGGAATTAAAACCTGCAGCCACAGCCGCCCTTTACTGGGTCAGTTTGAGACACCTGTACTACATGGTATCAAGAGTGATATGAAAGAGGTCATATGTTCTCACTAAGGGCCAGGAAACTATAAAAGAATGAAGGGGGGTGGACATTTCAAATAGAGTTTTAATGGTGAAAATCTGTTCTTGTTTGCAAATTTAAGGGGCATAGGTTTCAAGCAGTGTAATGTCAGTGGACTAAGCTGTAGGTGAGTCCATCACATTGACCCAGGGAAACGTACATTGAACATTTGACTTGGGGAGAACATAGGAAGTTAGAAAACATAAAACCCTCTGAAAGGTCATCATAACGAGTCATGTTATGAGGATATTGAGCTGGGGAACATAGGACACAACTTAGGCTTTATCCAGCTCCCCCATCCTGCATCCAGACACTTTGGATGCCCTCAAATTTGTTCCGGCACTGTATGCGTAATGTCAACTTCAAACATTAAAAAGTATTATTAGAGATGTGTCCTCAGAGTCCTCTAGACTTGACATATGCAGAGCCATTAGACTCACTAACCATGCAAATCGTGCATTAGTGGTGCATGTTACCAGAGAAACCAGCAAAGTGAATCTGGGGCCTTCGGCCGCTGAGAAACTGGGGCCCTGGAGCGGTTAACGTTGCCTCAGTGAGAAGGAACAACTGCAACACCTGTCCTGATGTTACACATGTCGTGGTACGTCAACACATGTGATACCAACTCGGGAGTCAAATGCTCAATGACTGCTGTGTCGACTTTAGCAGGCATTTATTATCACCTCAAAAAGTTAGAAAACAAACACCGTCTTACATTTTATAAACGTATATATATATATATGTATCCGTAAGTTTTTTATAGGATGGCGTCTTCTTCTCCCGGCTAACGTTAAACGGCTATCGTTAGCCAGCGCGAGCAGTATCGTGGTGATGCTAACTAGCTAAACTCACACAGGTCATTAAGCATTTGTATCACCTTGTAGTTGATTCAACACACACTCATTTAATCCTCCATTACGGTGTCTAGTACCGCTCGCTGTCAATTAGCCATTGGCGTTAATTGAGTTAGCAGCAGACTGGCAACATGTAGCTAATCAATGCTCTCTGGACAAGACGAGCTAACGTTAGCGCCACACTCAACAGTCTTGAGGTTACTGCATGACAAGCTACGGCAATATAACGGTTTACAAGACATTTAGATCATTGTGAGTATTTATTGTTATGGCCAAGAGACGAAATGTATGTCCCTCTTATGTGGCCACAACTTAACACAGCAGCACAGCAGGCCCAAAGAGTCACCGAGTTATTGTCACCAGCTTCCCCCGGAGTAGAAACACCAACCTGGGCTGCCAGTCATTCCAGTGTGGCTGCAGTCTGTGGGCGCCGCTGAGCCGAGACCCCGAGGCTTTACGGCTCATTACCTTTTAGAGAGCTGCATGACCCGCTGGCCGCGGTACCGGTGTCGCCCCCTCAGAGTTACTTTTCACTATTGTCTTTTGTCAAGTCTCACAAATCGGTTAGCAGCTCGTCGTTATTGCTAGCTTATGGTAGTGTTGTTTCTTCTTCTTCTTCTTCTTACTTTTTTTTTTATGGCGGTTGGCAAACAACCTCTGAGTGCGCACTACCGCCACCTTCTAACGTGGAGTGTGAATCAGGATGGGCCACTCCACTGGATGGAAGAAAAAAGTCTAATTAAATAAATAATAGGGGGAAAAAATAGACTGAAAGAAGAAAAACAACAATTTTATATTCTTCATATAATTCCGGTATTTTCCAAGAAGATAAATATTTCCCTATAGGCTATCCCACATGTCCTGAGTTCATTTGTCAAATCAAATTTATCAATCAAACTTTATAATTCATGTCAGGTAAGGAACAGTGGAGACACTGTGTCCTGAGAAAATGTCCCTTTGTCACTTTAAATCATCACTGCACCACTTTATTCAGTTGCACTGTCACTTACTTAAGTGAGAAATGCTGCTACACTTTACACTGTCACTTTATATCACCACTACATCACTTATTTTGTGGTACTGTAACTTACTGCTGCTACACTTCACTGTGCCTTACTGTCACTTAGTTCTGTAGGAAATGCTGCTACACTTCACTGTGGTTTACTGTAACGTATCTCAGTAAAATGCTGCTACACTGTACTTTATTGTAACTTACTGTCACTTACTTCAGTAAGAAAGGCTGCATCACTTCACTGTGCTTTACTGTAACTTACTGTAACTTACTGTAACTTACTTCAGTAAGAAAGGCTGCTAAAATTCAATTCAATTCAATTTTATTTATAGTGCCAAATCATAACAGAAGTTATCACAGGACACTTTACAGACTAGGTAAAGACCACACTCTATGATAAACAAAGACCCAACAATTCCCCCGTAGAGTACGGTGGCAACGAAAACCTTCCCTATTACAGACAGGAACGTCAGACAGACCCAGTTCTGTGGAGGACGCACATCTGTCTGCACCGGAGAGAGGAAGAAAAGGAGAGAGAGAGAGAGAAAAGACGGACAGATGGACAGAGAGAGACAAAGACAGAGACAGACACACTTCCAGTAACTATAATAATATCTATAGTAATGTGAATATGACTTATATGTTATGGCAGTTAATACAGCAGAACAGTAGAAACAAGCACAGCTAAGGTTATAGATTATAATAGCAGCAGGAAGCGTCATGCAGGACCACGGCAGCAGGCACCACCACGATCAGCAGAGACCTGCGAGACGACAAAGCACAAACAACTCACACTTCACTGTGCTTTACTGTCACTTAGTTCTGTAGGAAATGCTGCTACATTTTTAACACTGTTATCACTTATCGCTCCTTCTCACTTATTTAGTTTGTACTTATTTTATTTCAATCTGCTGCTAAACTGCACAGTGCGTATTGTTGTATATTGTATTTACCTACGCTTAACCACAATGTCTGTTGCACTCTGTCACACTTGTTTGATTTATTTTATGTTAGCTTTATTTTGATTTGATTATGTTAGCTTATTGTTACGCTGATCCTTTGTTACTAATTCAGAAGTTGAATTAGTAACATGCATTGATGAGACATAAATGATACAGACAGAGAGGAGAGAAGCTCAGAGGATCAGCAACAGGATTATACATTTTCCCCAACAGACTACTGTACGCTTTAACTAGCCTAACCTTTCCCACCTTTGTATTGAAACTGTTGCACAATCATTTCCCTCGGGATAAATAAAGCTTCTTGAATCTTGTAGTAATATTGCATTTGATGTGTTCTCTTAGTTTATCTTGTAAAAGCCTTTCCTGCTGATACTTTGGACAAAAATAATGGCACGCTCTACTGTTTCTTCATTGTCACAGTGCTCACACATACCAGTTTCATGTTTGCCAATCATTTTAAGTGCACTATTTAATTCAGTATGTCCAAATCTCATTCTTGAGATGATGTCCTCTTGGTTTTTTATTATTTTTATGTCTCATTTATTTCTCCCATCACTCCTACCTCCTTTTGTATATTGTAGAACCATCTTCCTTTAGTTTCCCTGGTCCATTGCTCCTGCCACTTCTTTTTAATGTCTGCTTTGATGATGCTTTTAACTTTAGCCTTACTATAACGCACTGCCATCTCATTTCCATCTACACCTAGGAGTTGGAACCTAGATGAACTTTACTATTATCCTGCCTTGTTTATTCTGTTCATCTACAGTTTGAGCTATCTCCACATATCATGTCTTGCTCCTGACTGCATAGTTATGAAACTGGTTATGGTTTATTTTTCTCCTGCTTCTTTTGAGTATTAAAGGAGGTTGGCAAACCAGCTTATAGGTATATTTCCGCCACCTACTGGACTGGAGTGTTAATCAGTAGATTGGCAGGAGAAAACTAAATTCTTTCTATTTTTCCTCTTACTTTTACTTTCAGTAATTAAAGCTGAAGTTGATAACCTTTTTATGAAAACTAGCCTACATTTTTTAGTAATATTTGCTGACCCTGTCACTAAATCCTAACAGCACAATGAGACTAATGTTCTGTGAAAAAGTGATGTATACGGTTTAGCTGTGAAATGAGTTTGAGTCATGCCCTCTGGTTTTGAAGGTTTCATTTTGATTTCTACAACTTCTTTTTTGAGCGATTCTTTTGCCAGTTTGTCTGCTTTTTTCTCTATACCTGCATGTGCTGGGACCCACATCAGTGTGATGTTCTTCAGAACAATTCACAAATTGGTGAGTAAAAGTTCATAAGCGGACCCTGGTGATTACTGGATGTACATGTCTTAATGCTTGTGAGTGCTGATAAAGAAAGAGTATTTGATCCCAACAGACTACTGTACGCTTTAACAAGCCTGGAAAGCAGACAAATCCAGCTCATTTATCTTGGGAGATACGTCTGGCCCCTCTCCCATTCAGACAGATTTCCATAATCTCATGTGGGGCGTGGTTAAGCTGATGACCGACAGCGTCACCGTCTAGTGCTGATCAAATTATATTCTAGGGTGTCCATCTGATATTGGAAGGAGTGCCCATTGAAGATATGGATATACTGTAGAAATTGGCATTGCTTCTGATTTATGCCAGTTTACTTTGTTCCCTGAAATCAGAGGGAAGAGTTGTAGTATCAAAAAGTATTTTTTTTTAAAGCAGCAAAATATAATGAGCAAATAAAAATAATACGCTTAAAATCCATGTGTCACCTCTTGAATTTTTGTTTGCGCCCTAATACGGCTAAAGACTCAACATCTGATGAGATGATACCATCAGATGATATATTGATATGATGTGATATGTAGATATATCAGGTGTCATTGTGATAGACAGCATATCTACAGAGCTAGAAGAGCGTCATCTTATTTAATATTTTATCGCAATAGTATCTTCCCCAGCAATCCCATCCTCAGCTTGCAGGTTGGCTCAGGTGGTTATCTTTGCAAGTTTAAAAATTTCACTCAGGCATAGGAAAGACACAGCCCAATTCTTGGTGCAGCACTCTGTACTGTTTATGTACTTCCAAGCACACTTAAATTTGAATGACATCACTTTAATCTCATAGTCTTAAACCATAATTGTATTTCAAATCAAATGAGCTGGAGTAAAGCCATCACATGACTTTAGCAGAAGGTAAACGGATTTGGGATGCATCTCAGTCTTCCAACACCAGAGGGAATCAGCAGATAACGTTCACCACAGGCCACAGCTGTGGGGAGCACATCTACCTTTTATGGAACGATTCAATGAATGAATGCAGGGCCATCTCTGGACATGTTGGTGTCCCTGAGGGCGTTTTTATTTCATTTTAATATTGAATCACAATGAAATAATGCTGCTTCACTCAACTCCTGTTCTGTGTCATGTCATTAATGCCATGTGTTGTTGACCATTTGTATTATAATGTAGTTACAAGCACATTGCATCATAAAGAGAGATGGAAAAATGTAACATATGATGAGTTCAAAACTGGTTAAAAAAGTATGGTTGAGAAATCAGCTCCTGAGGTGCTGAAGAAATGGGGATCAGGTGTATAATAATATTCTCTAAACTAGCAATTATTAATTGCAGAGTTCAGAAAGGAGAGCCAGCTCTGGGGTGAGTTAACAGGAGCCATGGTGATTGTTTAGTTTGTTCATGTTGTTATGTGATTTTGGTATTTTAAAGGGTTAGCTCAGATTCACCGATCAAGGTGGTGGTAGACTAGCACCTCGTGTGTTCTGCAAGGTAAACATTTTGTTTTTGTCAATGGAGTCTGGTGGCTTTGAAGATAGCACAGAACGCTTCAATTCCCTGTTGGAAGGGCTGTCTGACGGCTAGGTAAAGCTGTGAAACTACTTTAAATATAACATACACTTAAAATTATTTAGATTTTATTAGGTGTCTAAAATACGTTTAGCTGCCGCCCCTGTCCACAGCAGTACATCTCTTAGCCTCTGTGTCAGTACTCCTGTCTGCTTCCCAAAACTGGGATGCCGATTGCCATCTAATGTTGGTGACACACTAATGGGTAAGTATCTCGCTTCAAACTATCCCTTTAAGTTGCTCAAAAAAACAACAATCAATTGCATAAAAACTAAGCCACAATTGAGGAAGATCATGCGATATGACCAAAAGCTCCAGAACAGCATACCAAATGGATCATTAGGTGAGAATGTTCAAGTGTCAAAGCGCTATCAATCAAAGCTAGCTCGACACCTTGTATACATCTGTTGCATTTTTTATGTAAAATGTTAACCAAACAACAAAAACTAAAACAGAAATAAACTAACTGTAAGTTCTGGAACCCTAGTCCTAAGCAATTACGTATAATCCTGTGACTCTCAGAGAGCAAACAGTGACAGCATGTTATTCTGCTGTTCACTCACAAGCTCCCCCACATCCTCTCCATCCCTCCCTTCTCCTCCCCTCGCATTCTCTCTGTGTATCTCTCCCTCTGCTGGCTAATAATACCTCTGTTCAAGCCTGAGCATACAGGCCTTTGATGGAGCCGGCCACTCCAGGCTGCCGTGCGTCAGCCGTGACGTCAATGCATCCAAACACACAGGGCTCTGTGTGGAGGAGCCGCCTGCTGTGGGCTGGGTTAGCTGGGCCTGTTAGCTGCTGCCCCCCTGACTGTAGCTTTGCTTGGTAGCATAGCACACTGAATGGCATAGAAAAACAACAATGCATGAATGCTGTGCAGAAGGGGGGTTGGGGGGAGGAGCATGAGGGAAGGGAGGGTTGTTATAAATCGTCTGTCATTATAACTTTTTATTTTTAAATTGATCTTGTGCATTTTTATTTTAGCTTTGTACAATTGCCATTCGTCTTCATTGTTTTATTAATGTTATGTTACCTACTATTTATGTGCCTATTCATGTTAATTTGTCCAGCACTTGTTAAACGTGCTAAATAAACTTGATTTGATTTTTGATTTAATAAACCAATTTAGAATTGATGGGCCCTATTTATGGGTTCTGTGGAGCATGGTCTAAAGGCACAAGTGCATTTAGGGCATGTCCAGCTTTACTTTTGCTAGTTAGACGGCGAATATTCTACGTGCAAACTAAGGCGCAAGTGTATTTAGTCTCTTAATTAATCATGGGTGTGCTCCAAGAACTCCATTTGACTGCAGGCGCAAATACACTAATTTAACTGACGAGGTGAATTATGGATATGGATATGGAAAGTATGTACTGTACTGATCTATGAGTATTTATTTAGTGATTTACTTAATGATCAGAGACTGCTTTCAGTGATTGTACACATTTCCATACGCACAGTATTGTCTCAATATCGAATGTGAATATCTGCAAAAAATACTGTGAGACTTTTAACCAGCAAGTTAGTCTGCTCTGCTCACTGCACGTGGGTACTGGGGTTGAAAATGACAACTGCGGCGGTCCAGCAATGACAGTTGCACTCCACCTTATGCCACTTTGCGCCTCTTTGCGTCTCTTTGCGCCAATTTGTGCCAGGTGGAAGATTTAGCCTGATGACTCTTTGCTTGTCAGTTGCAGTCCGTCATTAGGTGGTTGGTTATTAATCAACACTACTGCACTGTATATATTTACACATAGATGCCTCTGAGAGATATCATAGAGTTAACCCAATAACAATACAGCTGATTCATCTGAGAAAAGCAAGAAGCAGTTTGACATAGTAAATTCCTATAGTGCTGCTTACCCCTCCTGTAACATGATAATGATGACCTGCCTGGCACTGACTCTATGTTGAGTTGGCTGACAGTGTGTCTATTAGGGATGAAATGATTACCGGTTTAATGATAAACCACGGTAAAATTCATCACGGTTAGTTTTACCGTGTTTCCACACTCACAGTAAATACTGCCCAGTGCTGAAGTGGCCTCCATCTCACTGAATGGAGCGTGCACCCCGTACAGGCTCAGTCCTTGGCAGCGGCCTGGGTTTGAAAAAACCTGGAGCCCTTTGATGCCTGTTACCCACCCCCACCCCCTTTTCCTGTCATTCCTCAGCTGCTCTAATTTAAAAAAGGAAATAAATACATAAATAATCTCCAGCATCAACCAACGTTGGCCATAGTCTCCTGTAGGTCCAGGAGTAGCAATGTGGGCTTGTTCTGCATCAATGAAAACATGGCAGAAGACACTGACCGATCTCATTTTGAAGCCTTCTAAAAGAAAAAGTCTGACGTGTTGTCATATTTTGTGTCATATAAGAGTGCTGAGGGAAACTTGACTAAAGACAATCACCCTGTCTGTTATTATTTAAATGTTCATGTAAACAATGATGCTGGTAACATTATTTGTGGTTTCCATCCTAAAGCTCATTTTCATAATACCCTGATAATTCTGATCACTGTCATCGTGATAGGAAATCACACTATTTCATCTTTAGTGTGTAAATACTAACTGGTGAATCAGGAATAGTAGCTTAGGTGGGTTGAAGACAATTTTGTGTCTTGGCTCTCAAATGCTTTCCATTAATTCTGTCTTTTCAGAGTTCTATCTTTCTACGATTACATAAAAAGAGTATAATAAAAAGACAACTGAGAAATTCTTGAATCTCGAAAAGTCTTGAAAAAGACAAGTGCTTTTGAAAAGTTAGCTGTTCCTAATTGCTCTAATTTTATTATCCACATCATCACATTGACTACATCAATTACTGAGTGTCATAATACACACACACACACACACACACAGACACACACACACACACACACACACACACACACACACACACACACACACACACACACACACACACACACACACACACACACACACACACACACACACACACGCACACACAGTCAGGTTCCTGCCTCGGCAACCGCACGGTTACTAAGAGACTGATTGCAAAGAGGCAGTGTTTCCGTGGCAACGCTTGTCGCTGAGTCATTTTCACTGCAGTGAGTGCTCTCACACGAGCGCACATGGGCTCGTCTGTTTGTATCAGCGTTCATTCATTCATGTTCACACGATTTTGAATATTAGAATTCTTAAAACCCAAATGTTGTTTTTGAAAATGTCTGTTGAACATCAATGTCAGGGGAGATCAACAACAGCCTCACAATTCTGTGGGGACCAGGCTGATGACGGATGTCTCAAGCTTCCTTTGGTGTAAATCCATTGATGCTTAACGCCTCTTTCTCTTGTCCAGGCAATACATGGCAGAGCAGAAGGTATGGTGCTCCTCCTGTCTTAAAGACACCCTAACCCCAGGAGATTGGGTTCAGTGGGATTTGGATTCCTTTTATTCATTGTCACCCAATTTGGATTGACAAATACTGATGTCAGAAAACACCATAAACCCTACGGCACTGTTGATCAGCAACAACAGATCATACAGTGTGTTACAAAATGACATGATACATTAAAACTGACATTCAGTTGGCAAAAAAGTCAAGATACATAAAACTGATGAAGAGAAATATCTAAGTTATAGTTATAACATAGATATAATAATATCATTAATATTATATTAATGTTAAAAAGTGTATTATTGTTAAAGCAATGTATCAAACGATTAGTACACCTGAATCTGCAGCTCCACTTGGCTTAAAGTGAAATTCCAGCGTAAAATCCTCCCAGGGTCTTTTCGGCAAATACACTCAGTTTTTTTCGTGTAACAACTATTAACGGAGACATCTCAGACAGTCTCTAACAGTCACTAATAGTAATTAATGTGATATAATGTGGTTACTGCGGTTACACTGATTAGCTCGGCACAGCATGGTGAATGCATTAAAATGGCTTTTTTTAACCACTAATGCTGCTCAAAATAACACCAAACATCTGCAGCAGCATGATAAGAGTCCCTACACATTAACTGAAGCACCAGTTAGTGAACTCGGAGTTTATTAAAAGAGTGTTTTGAAAGACTTACCAACTGGTCCCAGTAGGTCAATTACCAAAGATAATCCAAAATGAAGGAGCCCATTGGTTCTTTGTTTTATGTGCAGGGACTCTTGTAATGCTGCTGCAAAGGTTTGCTGTTATTTTGAGCAGTATTAGTGGTTAAAAAAGCTGTTTTAATGCCTCCATCCTACTGCCCCGAGCTAATCAGTGTTAGCCACGTCCGGCTGTTAGCGACTCTCCCCGATTTCTCCGTTAATAGTTGCTACACGAAAAAAAACTGTCTCGATTGCTTATTTCACGAGTGTATTTGCCAAAAAAGACCCTGGGATGATTTTCGCCGGATTTTCACTTTAAGGGAGCTTTGTAGTTTCACCTTGTCGATTAGCTGTCTGGCCCACGGTTTGGTTCACTCTCACCACTCTCATAACGTCATGTTTACAGTGGAAAAAGCCCTAAGAAGCCACTGTACACTACGTCCCAGCAGGACATAAAGAATTATAAAGAACTGGATGGGTAATTGTCATGCTAAATTGTAGAAGCTGCAAAGGAGTGGAAGCCCCCTCCCCCTCTATCCATTACAGGGAGTGTTCCTCTTTCTCCGCTAGGAATCCCTGCATTATTAATACTATAGTATCTGCACTATGGTGGGTATTTCTGGGGTTTTATTATGCTTTGCTTTGCACTTGACACTTTTACGCCAGCATTTGTTCATATATGCACACAGTGTTTCTGTAAGGTAAATGTATGAATTCACTCGCTGTTTCAGCATATGTGTATGTGTGTGTGTGTGTGTGTGTGTGTGCGTGGGCCTGCGTGCTTTGTACATTATCGTGCAACGCCCTGTGTGCTGTGCTCGCATGCGTGCTGTCCACAGATGCTTTGTGTGTGTCTGTGGGTGTATCTCTTTGTGCCGAAGGGGGTGGGAGGCTGAACAGGCGGGTAGGATTCTATAAATAGAAAGCTCTCCAGCTCCCTGCTTCTTTGGACTCAAAGAGAGAGAGAGAGAGAGACACACACACACAAAGAAAGAAACGCAGAGAGAGTCAGAGTGTGCATGCTACTGTCTATGCTTCCCTGGAAGATACAGAACAAACAGAGGAGGAGAGGCTGAGAGTCATGCCGTCACTTCCTCATCGAGGTGATGCCCATAACAGGGCAAACCCCCGGAAGGAGGTTTATGGCAGTGATTCTCAAACTACTCCAGCCTTACATCACAGGTCATGGCCTTTGAGTGGGCATGTGTTGTGAGCAGTTCAACTGTGAACACTGTGAATGTCAGCAAAACTAAGGCGCTGAAAGTGGACTTTGGGAAGAAACAGGAGAGGAACTATTATCCACTCAGGATCAACAGGGCCCCAGGTGTCTGTGTCTGCATCAGGATTTATCTTGGTCCTCTCACGTCAGCACATTGGTGAAATAAGCCTGTCAGCACCTCTGCCACCTCAGATGCCTCAGGGACTTCCGGCTTCCCTTCAAGGTGCTGAAGTTCTTCTGCACCTGCGCTGTAGAGAGCGTCCTTACAGGCAGCATCACTGCCTGGTTTGCAAGCAGCAAGAGGGATTACCTGGCCCTGCAGCGATTGTTACCATCAAATGCTGTAAAAACCAGAAAAAAACCCAATCAGCAGTTTTGAAGACAGGGATGTAAAAGAGAGCCTTTATCTGCAAAATAGACAGCTTAATCACATGATTTGATTCTGTACTTCATGGTTCATTTGTTAAAATGAGCATTATTAAAGTCATACAAGGATGTAGTATTAGGGCGTACTCACACTGTCCTTCCGTACCACGACCCGGACTTTAGGGTACTTGTCCCCCCTCCCTCTCTCCCCGCGCCCCAGCCCCGTTTGTACTCACACTGCCAGGGCCAGCCAATGCTTCTTGCTGTCCATACGCCATCACGCCGTAACACGTCACACGCATTGATTGCGTGTGTGTGGCTTTGTTTACAAATCTTTCCACAGACCTCGGAGTTTTTGTGCGTCTTGTCGACTGTTTTTGAATATTTTCATCCGACCAAATCTGCAGTAAACACTCCACCTCCACATCACACCAACGTGAACCTTTCACCGCCATTGTTGTTGTTGTTAAATGTCCGCGCATGGTCCGTCCTTCTATTTACTATGTCCGAACAGGCGGACATAACGCTACTGCCGTAGGGCTCGTGCTCGTGCTCGTACACGTGCGCACGCTCGTGCTCGTACATGTGCAAACGGCTCCGCTAAAGCACACCTCTTTCAAGCGGGCCGTGGACGGCCCGCTGGCCGCAGTTATGCGCAGAACGGGTGCACTCACACTGCTTAAAGGTACTAGACTTTAGCTGAAAAAACGGTTTTGGCCCCGGCCAGAAAGACAGTGTGAGTACGCCCTTAGGGAGGAGGTCAGGGTGGACTGTTGGGTCATTCACACACCACACTTTCATTGCGGAGACCGTGGTTAGTGTCTCATCCAATGTGGAGGTTAAACTTACATTATATAACAGTTTATTTTAAACCAAACCACCATCTTTTCCTAAACCTAACCCAGTGCTTTCGTTGCCAAACCTAACCATGTAGTTGTGTTGTTGTTTTTGCGTAAATCAAACCATGTATTTTTTCCTAACCTTAACCAAGTATCACCTGACTCCACCAGATGGCTTGCTTCACATTTGCTCAGCATATCTGGGAACTCTCATTTGGAGATCTTTTAGGAAAGGGCGAAAATACTGATTGGCTAAACCATCCCCTCTATCACCACCATACGGACCGAATCAATCAATCAGATCAACGAAGCGTATGACGTACTAACCAGGGTAAAGCTCAGAAAGTAGACAACATGTCAGTAAAGGCTATTTGCTGTTTGTGTAACGCAAATTTATGGATAAAAGGCCCCATTTCAGGTGCCATTTTCCAACAGAAGGATCCAAGAGAAAAAAGCGCTAGCGAGCGGTTTGCTCGATAGCTGCGGCAATCGCATCCGCGGAAGCCGCCACGTTGTTTGCACTGAACAGTCGCTTCTTGTTTCTTCACACTCAAATCCGCCTCAAAACCAATGCTGATTGGTTCGGTCGCTTGGGCAAACTTCTCCAAATTTTCTCCGCCGCACGTTACCAGACTGATCTGCGAATAAAATACGATGGAGCTTGCGAGAGTAGGTCTAAACCTGACCAAGTAGTTTGATTCTAAACCTAACCGAGTACATAGTTTTGTTGCCTAATCCAAACCAAGTAGTTTGTGTTTGAATTCACAGCATCAGCCACATGTTTAAAAATGTGACAAGGAGTGAGGAGTGCCAAAAAGTGTCGTTGTGTAATGAGCAGCGAATGAGAATGGGTTGCAGCAGATCAGAAACATTGAGATTCAACATACATACCTGTGGCCAACCTTTTTTTTTTTTTTCTGGCGACTGGGTCGATTGTTGATTTGGGATCATGGTTAAGTCATTTTCATTTTATTCACCAGTACATCTGTTGGTGGGTCATCAGGACCAGAACTCAGAATGGATCTCACATTGTGTAAAGTGCATTTACTTTAAACTATTTGTTTCTAGAGAACAATTGGATCACCGCGGAAACCACTAGTTCACAGTTCAAGAATAACTCATCCACTGTAATATGATGACTGTATAATGTAGCATACATAGTCATTTCCCATTATAGTTGATTCAGTGTTAACCCTATCAGTCCCAGTATGGAAAGGATAGCTTTCTACCAACTGTTTAAGTGAGGCATGGACCTAAGTTGATTGGTGTATCTTACTGTCAGCATATCATTACTTCTTAGCAGAGCAAAAATATGTGTTAGTAGTAATGCTGCACTGTGTTGCTATGGCAACCCAAGCATGTGCACATCAAGTTTGTTTGTGTCTCAATCCCAAGTGGGAGAAGGTGTAAAGAATTTGGAAATTATTTATTTTATGGGCCTATCATTTCTTATAATGTCCAGGGAGTGTCCTGAAAAGAACTATTGGATACAAACAAAAGGGAAATTTCTTGAATGAAAAGCATTCACATTTATCACGCTGCGGTGAGGTCTCTCCTGTCTTTGGGTTTTTGTCTTGTGAATTTCCTATTTTATTTTGAAGAGTAACTCTCCTCTTGTTCCAGGTCACTTGCCCTTTCTCTTGTGTGACCGGTCTGACGTCATTCCCTGATCCTTGATTGTTTCCACCTGTGGCCCCCCTCCCTTCATGTGTTTATAGTCCGTGTCTTTCCCTGTCTTGTGGCCAGAATACTTCGTCCGTTATGCCGAATGTTTCCAGCTTGTTTCCACAGCCTTGTTTCCTGTCAAGAAATTCTTCTGTAATTTTTGTATTCCCTGCTTTTCCTCCTGGTCCGAGCGACTTTGTTTTTTGTGGTTTATTGGCTCTGTGCCTCACGCTTTGGATTTTTAAGAATAAATACCAGTCTGATCTGCGAACCTCCGCATCTGAGTCCTCATTCCTGCCCGGGTCTGACAGTATATTCTGGCCAGTATGGACCCAGCGGAGGCAGAACAATTATCGGTGTTCCAGATGGCCACGGCCGCCCACATGGGTCAACTCTCCTTGCAGCTTCAGGACCTACTGGGGCAACTCACTCGACCAGTGGCCACAGCTCCGCCTTCGGTCGTGAACACCACCCCAGCGCCCATCTCGCCAGCCAGAGGCGCAAGTTGTTGGCTTGTCCCGCTCAGTATTCGGGAGAGCCCAGAACCTGCAAGATATTTTTAATAGACTGCTCTCTCCATTATGAACTCTTGTCCCATGCATTCCCCACGGACCCATCCAAGATTGCCTTTATGATATCACACCTTTCTGGCAGAGCCAAAGCCTGGGCGGTAGCTGAATGGAGCCAGGGCTCTGCTGTCTGTAAATCTCTCCCTGATTTTCAGGCCGCGCTTATTAAGACTTTTGACCCCGTTACCACGCACAGAGAAAGGGCGCAGGAACTCAGCGTTTTGAAGCAAGGCAGCGGGTCATTATGCGACAATGTATTAATACTTATTTAGGGCGGCGATAAATAGAAAAATAAACCACCTTTCCAAAAAAGAAAAGAAAGAATATATATTTATATATATATATATATATATAAAGCTTACAGTGTTTCAACCTGTACTTGGACATCCCGGCCTTTCCAATGATATTTCATTCTCGCAGAATGTCTGCAAGCTTGATTAAGAATATCAATTTTATAGCAGTTATTTTATACAGTATGCACTCAGTTGTACCCTCTGAGACCACTTGTAAACGTGTTTCATCGACCAGGAAGTCTCTGTGGTGCGCCACAGCGACTTCCTGGTCGATCCAATAAGGAAGTGCCAAAAACTAGTAGTTTGCACAATAGACCCATTGACCCCCATGTTAAACAGGCCGATTTTCACAGCATAATCAAACCTACTTAGGACTTGTTTACAAAAAACATACAAGTCTGTATGTTTAACTCATATCTCTATGACAACACTTAGGAGGATGAATATTTTTGTAACAGGCTAGTTTTTATTTTTTTGGAAGTTAAAGTTAATAACTTAATAATTAGGGACGCAGTCTCTTGAGTGACAGTTAGCCTCTGGCACTCACTTCGCCCCAGAGGCTAGTTGTCAGGATTAGCATGCTAACTCCGTCATCTGGACCTGGACTGCAGTCATTCGTGTGGTGGTATTACCATAAGTGACAAGATGGTTTGCTCTTCGATCAACTGTACAAACAGATGGTTTAGAAACAAACCGTGTTAACGTTAGCTTTGTTATGCTAATGAAATAGCCATACTTGCACCATGACTTGCAGTAGCCTACAGCCTGCTATCTATGGCACATACGCTAGATGCTAATCTGGAGCAACGGGAGGATTTGGGCCGTGAGGGTTGGGGTTTTACAATCTATGAGCATGGTACTGTGTTGAATATCAGTTTAAATCATAGATCATATCATAGCATAAATGCTGCCTGCACTTCACTCCCGGAGCCAATGTAGTCTCTCTAGAGACACGGGACTCCCACTCCCATTTATCTAGTAACGTGTTCTGTTAGCTTAGCTCCCGAGCAGTGGGCCTAATGTGAGCTAATGTGGCTTATTCTGTAAACTTTACCCAGACGGACTTATCTCCCTCCCCCCAACATCACATCAATGCCCGTTTTTGGTAAGAGGAAATGAGGAGGAGTCAAAATCTGACAAGATGGTGGCTCCCAGAGGCGAATATGATCGGATCAAGTTGAGAGAAAAGGCCCGGCGGAGAGGCTACGTGCATTTTTTATACAGTCTATGATTTCTTGCTTCTTGTGATTAGCACGGTTGGCGCGGCGTGGACGCCGATATAATTTCCACCAGTGCAACAGTGCACTGAGGATCTAAGCACCGAGTCCCTAACCTTCAAGATTTTGTAACAATGCGGGAGAGGTCACACAGACCGCATTGCAATGATTGGCTAGCTTCAGGACCCGGAATTTCTGTTGGTTGAGAGCAAACATCCACCGCTCTGACCGCAATTAGTATGAACAACCAGACTTTTCCCGGCCTCACAGGATGCATGAAGAAGTCCTTTGTCATGGACATGGGGACCAACTTAATCTGTTGTTATATGAAATGAAAGGTAGGCTACTTCAAGAAACAGGCATACTTGTATATTGAATTGACCTTTTAACCTTTAGCCTTTAAAAGGTTCTAACCTAGGCCTACTAAATTGTCTTTTTCATTTATTTCTGCTGGTAAATGTTTGTATTCTATTCTGTTTATTGTTTTGCTGTTGTTTCATATTTCCTATACGAAGTCATTACAGACTCCCTCCGCCTTATCAGTGTTCAGATGAGGGGCCCTCTGTAGAAATCACACACAGATGATTTCACCCCTAAAATAAGAGTGCACTCACCACACACACAAACGAGAACACACGCGCACGCACACACACACACACACACACACAAACACACGTGCACGCGCGGTCGCACATGAGCACGCAGGTAAAGCAGGTAGCCGTGGTTCATCGGGGCTGCGGAACAATCAGAAGCTGCTGCTGCTCAGGTTACATAAGAAGCAGACAGAGTGGCTCTGTGGCTCTGTGGCTCTGTGGCTCTGTGCACAGCGCTGCTCCAGCTGCCCTATCCTATCTCTTTAAATGAGACAGAGCTGCTCCGCTCTGCGTGCGTGCGTGTGCGTGGAGGAGACATTACGAGAAAGAGAGGGCCACTCTGTTGTGGAGGAGGACTAGGCGATCGAAAACACAACAGAGAGGATCTCTCGCTTCTATTTGAGAGTTGTTGTGTGTTTTTTTCGCAGAGGAGGCTGTGTATCGGTCCTCTCTGCGTTAGACCGATTCGTTCTCTGGACCTGGCCGCTCTGCTTGTATCTATGGGCTCGGCAGGCGCATCTTTCGCCTCCCGATAGGACATAACGGGCAGGGCTGCCTCCTAATAATTATTTATTTCGCCCTCGCTGCGCCGCAACGCTGGGAGAAACGTGATCGAGAGGCGGCGATAACTGATCATGGATTAATGCCCGAGTGAATTTTCATCTGAGAGGTAAGGGATGCTGCGAGAAAGAAAAAGAAAAAAGGCCGGACGAGGAGGATGCGTTCACGGCTGCAGAATGTGTGTGTAGCATGTGTGCTTGTGATGGATGATGAGGGTGCTGGGTTATGGCAGCAGCAGCAGCAGCAGCAGCAGCAGCAGCATCCACTCCGCACTCTCCTCCGCTCAGACGAGGCGGAGGAGACTGCGGAGAGACCGGGGTGATGTGGGTGAATGGCGCTGGGTGTTCCAGCTCTTTGTGTGCACGGCGGGGCCTTTGGGGAGACGGAGCTGATCAGCCGCATCGAGCTGCGTATTATTAACAAAACAGGATGACGTCAGCGTCTCTCAGTGACGCAATCTCTTTCGTTCTCATTTGTGCAGCAGTGGGATTTCTTCTTTTTTTTTTTTTTTGAATGTTTGTTTTATTTGTGTTTTGCTGTGGTTGCCGTGGTCCCACCCCTCACGCTCTGTCAGCTGTTTTTAGTGCCTGTGGGCTCCACGAGAAGTAAAGGATTATAGGTAATGATCATGATCATTATTTCCCCTTAAGTAGCCAATTTTTGTGCCTGGAAAAAACAAAATCATCTACCATTTTTTTTAGGTGCTTTGGTATTTCCTGTAGGTTTCCTGTGGATTTGAACAGGGTTTGGCTGCAAATTTTACTTTGTAATGACTGACCCAATGGTGTGTGTGTGTGTGTGTGTGTGTGTGTGTGTGTGTGTGTGTGTTTGTGTGTGCAACAATACACTTCTGCAACTCAGAAGTGTATTGTTAGATCATGCTCTGTAAATGCCCACATCTATCAAACTCCATCCCTGCACATTTGTAACTTAGGCTTTCGTGTAATATATAGTTTCCAAGCCCAAACTCAGATGACCCCGATGACATCCATATGACATCATTAGGGTTCTTTTCTCATACTTGACATAGCGCCTTTAAGAGACTGGTCGATTCAAAAGGCGACCAGTGTGGCTGGACTGATGCTGTGAGCTCTGAAACTATATGTTGCACTAAAGCTGGGCAATAAGACGACACGTATCATCAAAACAATAACCAAACTGTGTTTTGGCAATACTTACTTCATTTAGACGGCGCTTTAAGTTCCTTGCACGTTATGTTCATTTTTGCACTAAAGTAGTACTAAATAGTACTTTTTATTTGTCAAGTATTTAATTCACACTGGAGCATACAGAAAAAGGTTTTACCTTGGCTTCCTATACTTTTTTCGTACACATAACAACTAAAAGTAATGTGCACGTATTTGTTGTGTGTGCATTCTGCATTTGTGTAACTGAACAAAGCAATGCACTGTAGTTTGTTTGTATTCAACGTATTTAAAGTACTTTGATTGTAAAGCAGGAGATGTGATATAAGACGGCAAATCTCCGCTTAAGGGGGCCGGTTGGGGACTGGTCCCAAAAACTCAGGACTTTCAACCGGGTGAAGTCACAGTCACAGACGTACTAAACCCTGACACGCCTAATCCTAACCAAGTGGTTTTCATGCCTAACCTTAACCGGACACCAAAAGCAACCGTCGCGGTACACTTTTGGTCTGTCACCTTCTCTCGATCAACTTTGGTTCACCGTTACCACACATTAGTGTGTAGGACTTTTCTTATGATATCCTACGAACCTGTTCATGAGAATACGTTGGGTCATTTCATATAGACTATTTATTTATTGAATTATAAGAAAAACCTGCTATACTGTGATATAAATCATTTTTGAGATATTAAATGTTCCATGTGATCATAGAAGACGTTGGCCATATCTCCTTGCCATAAGTTGTTCCAAATTGGAGTTGAGTTGTGCATAGATCAGGTGTTCCCTGTGCTTATTATCCAGAGGGCCTGACACACTCTTTGGAGAGTGGTGGAAGCAGCCGGAAATCAAGGAAAGCATGACCAGACACATATTGAAGAATATTGACGGCAAGAAGGTGACTAACTTCTTGCAGTGGCTAGAGGAACAAAATGTACAAAAAAGGTACTCTGACGTCAAACACAGAGGTATCCCAAAGGAGCTGGACAAGTGAGAACATTCACAGGCTTAAAATACAGAGGTGTCGACCAACAGTTTAACTTGGTTCTGTTTTGGGATGTGTTTAAAGAAGAAGAAGAATAATTCCTTTATTTGTCCCACAATGGGGAAATTCAATTTTCACTCTATTTTTTCATGTTACACACACACAGGCCCGAAATACAAACACATGCACAGACAGGACCTATATACATGCAACTAATGGAGAGATGTTAGAGCGAGGGGGCTGCCAGTGACCGGGTGAACTGAGTCCACACTCCATTCATGGTCCACACAGGGACTCAAACAAGAGACCCTCCGGTTCCCAGCCAAGTCACCTATGGACTGAACTACTGCCGCCCACAAAAAGTGTAACGTGTTACCTGTTGTTGAGATTCACTGCTGAAGGTATTTTCCATAGTCTTTGATACTTAGGAATAAGAATTTATTCTTCTTTCTTTCTTTCTAATTTTTTGACTCAATTTAAGTTAAGTGCATCCTGTTTACTTTCTATTAATATGTAAGGACTATATGACAGCATAAAAAGAAAATCCAGTAGTAGTAAGTAGAGCAAGACATTGGAGATCTCAGTGGGGAAGGGGGGCTCAAGCTTATTGTTCTCACAGCACACATCACTCAGCTGGAGCTGCTCTGCTCTTAAACAGATTGATGATGTATTGGAGTCTTGACATTTCAGTGGACGGACTCTGGATTGGCTGGACAATCTTCAATTTATGGTTTGTAATCTTTATGGACAGAATAGAATACCTCAAGCAAGGAATCGCGTTCTCTTTGAAGCTGACAAATTACTGAGAAAAAGATGCACCAGATGACCAAATGGTTCGCTGGCCTCTAAGATCTCCATTATCATCAGGTTTTAAATCTACCTCAGATTTATGTGAGCATGGAAGAACTCTAGCAGAACTCTTCAGTCGAGGATTGATTTATGGTCGATGTCGTCAGAGGCTTTGCACTTTGTTTCAGAAGTTTCTCACTCTTGTGTTCCATTGTGGGACCACAAATGATTACTCTTCGGTTGAAAGGTTCCAAAGAGAAATCTAACCCTACCCACTAGAAGATACCTAATCAAGGTTTGGTCTAGTCACTCGCAAAATATATTTTCAATTGAAAATAAATGGGCCCAACACAAAAATAGGAATTCTTCAAGTTTAAAGAAAAGGAAGTAGGTAGCCATTTTAAATGTATTTTTAATTCACCTTTATTTAACCAGTAGTGTCCCACTGAGATAAAGAATATCTTCTTCAAGGAAGACCTGGCAAAAACAGAGAGCAGCATGAATACAAACAAAGAGAGCGAATTAAAAGGAAGAAAAACAAAAGACTTGTTAGTAAAAACACTTAAACACTTAGCACTGACGCGGACTAACTTGCTGCCATCTTGGATTCACTGAATGATCAAATTAGGTAACATTATGTGATGCACACCTTACAAGCGGCGAGTCAGATGGTCTGCAGGTTGGACTCGGCCCAGGCAGGAGAACTGTGGGCCTCATCACTTCAGTATCATCATGCTCCTCATTACCAGTATTTCTGTTACATAGTTCACCTTTCAGAGACATCTTCATATCCAGGGCTTGCTTTCTAACATCATGTTTGCTTTACAGTCAGTCTGCCTGTGCACATAGACAAACAAGTAACCCCCAATATTCAGAAAGTATGAACTAATGTATTTATATCGACTATTTAATGTTCTATATTGTGCATTCGTTTTGGCACCAATGGACATTCATTTTACATTTAATGTGAATGCACTGATGTTACAAAGAAAATAACCACTTGTTCAGGTCTTGGCTAGACAGTTTTGTTGAGACGGCAAAGCACAGGTTACATAATAATAATGAAAAGGAACGGTGACATTAGGCTTTTCGTTGGGTGAGCTGAAACAGTGAAAATAATCTGGTTCCAAAGTATGTATTTCTGTATACGTTTCTCATATTGACCACACATGCTGCTCCTCATGGCAAGTTCACTTTGTCGTAATCAGGCAAAAGAAAAAGAGAAGAGATAGATGGTGGCAGAAGAGGTATGGAGGTAAAAAAAAAAATCAACTTAAAGGCTTCAGAAAGCAACAGCCTACATCCACCCACAGTTTTCCATCATGTAATCATGTGGATCAATGCTGTTCAAATATGAACAAATATAAATAGCATGCTTTAGTTCACTGGATAATCTCACTGTGACTCCTGTGGAGTCGATGAACAGAGAGGTAGAAGAAGCATTTAATTTTTATATTCATTCTAGTATCATTGTGTATACTGAGTCTAAGGGCGCACTCACACTGTCCTTCCGCACCGCGCCCCGGGCTTTAGGGTACTTGTCCCCCCCGCCCAAGGCCCGTTTGTACTCACACTGCCTTGGCCTCGCGCAAATGCTTCTTGCTGTCCATACGTCATCACGCCGTAACACGTCACACGCATTGATTGACGTCATCGCGATGCGTCGCTTTGTTTACAAATCTTTCCATAGACCTCAGAGTTTTTGTGCGTCTTGTCAACTGTTTTTTAATATTTTCATCCGACCAAAATCTGCAGTAAACACTCCACCTCCGCATCACATCAACGTGAACCTTTCGCCGCCATTGTTGTTGTTGTTAAATGTCCGCGCATGGTCCCTCCTTCTATTTTCTATGTCCAAACAGGCGCACATAAATGACGTCAGAACAGCCGTAGGCCTCGTGCCCGTGCTCGCACACGTGCGCACGCTCGTGCTCGTACATGTGCAAACCGGCTCTACAAAAGCCCACCTCTCTCAGACGGGCCATGGGCGGCCCGCTGTCCGCAGTTATGCGCGGAGCGGGTGCACTCACACTGGTCAAACGCGATAGGCTTTAGCTGAAAAAACGGTTTTGGCCCGGGACGGAAGGACAGTGTGAGTGCGCCCTTAAATAGGTAATTACGGCCCTGAAGCATAGACAACAATGATTGTAAATGAATTGCAAGACAGAATAATAGGATGATCATATAATGTACTTGTCAAATATGATCCAGAATCATCTCACTAATAACATTAAGAGCCGAACATGGTGATAGTTCTGTACGTTGTGCCGGTCGCACAATGTTTATGTCTCGCAGCACATAAGAAAGTCACATATGTATTGTTTGATGTTTTTACATTATTTAAGGTTTTTATGTCATACACACATCCATAATGGAACTATAGGCTAATTGGTGACCTTATCATTATCCTAGTTACTAGATTATTTTTGCTGATATAGCTAGTAACCCCCCCCCCCCCCCCCCCCAAAAAAAGGAAAAGAACGAAAGAAACGGAGCTATAAGATTCATTTACCTTCAAAGAGCTGCAATTCCCATAAACAATTGTAACCATTATTTTTCTTTTACCTATTGTTTGATATTTTTTTACTTTTAAATTCAATATTATTATATGGTTATAGTTTTG
Organism: Echiichthys vipera; assembly: GCF_963691815.1. NCBI lineage: Eukaryota > Metazoa > Chordata > Actinopteri > Perciformes > Trachinidae > Echiichthys > Echiichthys vipera. The sequence continues at coordinate 4,651,765 of NC_139842.1, read as the reverse complement.
GATTCCTCATCATTCTACCCATTTATATTTATACAATGTTTATATGATACATATATACATTGCAACACATACGTATCTATCTGTATTTAATCTCACTATGATAGGCATTGGATGAATATCCAATGGCATCCAATATCTACTTTTTTTTTTTAGTAGTTTGGCTGAGCTGACCCTTGAGGCAAATGCTTTGTCTAGGGGTTGTATTTTATAATTATATTGTGTGAGTACAGTAAATGACCCAAAAGTAAAACCCGCACAGTGGTGGGTCAGTGTGGATGGTGTCTGAAACAAACAAAGTAAGAATGGCAACAGAGGTCTACAAGACCTCTGCTTCCATCTCGGATCCTTTCTGACTTGTGGTCAATAAACAACCCCTCTGACAGAATCCCAGCCTACGCAGAGCACTCGTCTGGGTTTCGTGAAGCATCAGTGTTGTGTTCTTGCTGAATGTTGATTGAATTCTTCAGGACTGAGCTCTGTCTGTGAGATTGATTGATTGATTGCTTGGTCAATGTTTTGTTTAGTTGGTAGAAAGCTTATTTGTTCAGAGAAACACAGCCAATTGCTACATTATGATCACACTCAGACCGTTTGGTTATATGAAAGCATAGCCAAACTAGAAAAAAAAGGTTTGTTTGGATTAAACTGTCATTGAGAAGTTTCATCATGACTGGATACATTTTTTCTCCTTGTGTGAGATTTAAAAAAAGACAAACACATGCACACATATAGATCTCTTATGGTTGTGATATGATCAAAATGATAATAATATTAACAACAATAATAAGCTCGTTTGAGTGGTTTATTGGTATATTGGCTCATTTTGTTTGGATAAAAGTTTATTTCTAGCTTTATATGAGGTTATGAATTAATAGGTACAGTAAGTATGCTAATATTGTGTGCTTTCTTATAGAATGAGTTGGGTTTAATATGTGTAACTTGATCAGCTAGATGCCAACATGTGGTTTAAAGGACAGCGCCAGTAGGAGGTTAATTCATCTGGAACTTAAAAGGTATTCGCTCCCACTGTAACTGTAATATGTATTTGCTGTCTTATTGTACATTTCTTAATGTGAGAATGTACTGCTCTACAAAACATGATTCAATCCATAACACTCTAGAGCTCCCCCTGTTTTGTCTCCAACAACAACAAGCTCCATATTACACACTGGTTCAAACCCCAACCCCTCAGATCTCAATAGCATCTTCATCTATAGCCCTCTAGTGAAGTACATGAAAAGTTTCAAGTGTCTTCTACACTCTAACCAATACACCACAGAGCTTTAAGTAGTGATATCTCTTAAGATATATGAAGCACTATCACAAATGGTCCTTGAAGCTGGATTAGTGTAGTTGTTGTGGAAGATGTTTCTAGACAAGTTCATTAGAGAGGATCGTATCAATGTGCAACAAGCCATAAATGGCAGCCACACATGGTTTAAGGGATAGTAGTAGATCTGCCTAGACATTTCCCCAGTACAGATGGAATATGCTGAGCAGCAGAACTGAAATGACTATGGGAATATGGAAAAGGATGTAGAGATTACCCACTTCACATATCAGTCAATCTATCAATGTTGGAGTGTCAGTGATGACTCCTCACTGAGGCAAATCACCGCCGGAGAGCCTGCGGTAGTAGCACACATACTCCTTCACATGAGGGACCTCCTGAATATACATCACCTGAAGTTATGGAGGTTACAGAATGCTGTACATCATATTCAGTGTGAGGTCCCACTCCTCAACCTTTCCTTCTGCTCCACCTGTACAGCTAGCTGACTAGTAGTGATCTGCCAGCCAATGAGCCACATTTATGGCCACTCACCTAGAGCCAGGTTCTGTTCGAAGTTTCTGTGTGTTAAAAAACTTTGTTTCCTCACCAACGTCGCACCAAATGCAATTGTTCATTCGGGAATTGATTGGTCTCTGTAAATCAGAGTAACACTATAAATAAAACCAAATTTAACATAGCTTAACATTAAACCACAGTGTTGGCAGCCTCCTTGCACAACAGAGCTTTAATTGAGGAAGAAGAGGAATGGCCTCTCTCACCCCTGGCCGTCGCAGATTATGTAGCTGCTGAGTTATTAGCTCATAAATTTCGCAGGTTGGGAAATCTGTTTAGCCAAGAGTAGTGGATATCCAGAATATCATGTGCTGCCACTAGGTCCTTATGCAGCCTCCTTATTACACAGGATTATACCCAATGCAACACGAAGCATTTAAACAAGGAATACCAATTCAAAAAGAGTAATTTATTCATAACTGCAGTGTGATCAGTGATTATGGTTACCCCCTGGCCATGACATCCTACAAGAGGATTTACTGAGAATGTAAACCAGCAATCCCTGACTTTACCAAGGAGGACTCATAGGAATTTGACAGACTTTCACTAGAGAATATCCTGCACATGATTCAAAAACTCAAAGGCTCCCTATTCAGACACCATGGTCTCTCTCACCAACCATGCCAGTTGTTGGTAAGCCAACATGGAACGATTGTGGCAAATGGATTTACTACCTACAAGAAGGTTGCACACCATTCCAAACAGGACCAGGAGGCAATAGAGCTACTGTAGGCCAAGACAGCTTGTATAGACATTGATGGTATTCAGCGTCATACCACTCCTGCATGTCAATGACATGCCCCAATTACACATACCCACGAAGGCTGTCACAGCAAAAGCAAAGAATTCGGCAGGGGGATGTAGCAGCATACTGTGTTAAAACCAACAATCTTTGACAAGCTTTCTATTCAATTCATGTGCAAATGTCTAAAATAAAATTTGAATGCGCGGCTAGTGCCTGGCCCAACCTTGGGAGCTAAGTTTCTGGTTGTCCTGCTAAGGTTCAGGAAGACTGCTGTTGCTGTATCTAACATAAAAGGCATGTTTCGTAAAGTGAGGCTACTTCCCAAACAGCCCCCCTGTTTTTTGTTGTTTGACCCAAAAAAGGCAGCTAAACCAGTCAACTATGAATGGCAAGTACTTTCCTTTAGGATCACACCTAGACCCTGGTGTATAGATTCTCTGAATATGTTAACTTGTTGGCTTGAATCAGAATCATGCCTATTGAAGGTATTTGTTTCTACCAGAGTGTCCCCTGTTCAAGAGATTAATTAAAGCAGCCAGAGCAAAGTTGTAAAATAAGTTGAGGTTTTAAATGTTTTCAACAAGCCCTTCATCCTGCCACTCTCTAGGGGTAATACCACGACTAACGGGAAACTGGCAGAAAAGACCAGATGGCACCAAGGACCACCCATGTAATGGCAGCTGTCAGATGAGTGGGCCACTAAACCAGCCTTAGAGGTTCTGTCATTCCAGAGCCAAAGAAGAGCACATTCTGTGTGGCTACGAGCATAACCACAAACTCCTCAAAACAAGACCCCAAGCAGTACACCAGCTTTAAAGAGCCAATGGAAGTTGCTGTATTGAGGCATCATGGGGTGGCTGACAGGCAAGGCAGTCCATCAGTGTAAGAGTACGCGTCAGCTGAGGGGGACATTGCCGACTCTCTGCTGGAAAACCTGTGCTCTCCACAAACATACTATTGCCCTTGGTACCAGAATATGATTCAGCACCATTGTTTATCCAGTGGGAGGCAGGCTTCATCATAGAAGTCAACTAGAGTTGGATGCTATTCACCCCACTGTCCTGGATCCATCTCATATTGTAACCAATGTCATAATTCAGGACACAAATAAAGCTCTCTAACACCCTGGTGCTGAACAAGTGTTGCACAGTAGATATCGGATACCTCGAGGACATGAATGTACACCAGCAACATGCTTGCTCTGACTGCCAGAGGTGGAGAGCTGACCGAGCAGTACCAAAGATGTCAGACCTGCCTTTACCAAGCTTTTGCCTTATGTAAATACCTTTCTATTCAAACATTGTTTCAGGCACTTTTAGCTGAAAATTGGTATACAACAAATGATGGGGAATTATCTTTAAATGTCTGACACCAGGAGTGGTCCACATTAAAGTACTGACCAGTATGGTGCCTACTCCTTCCTCCTTTTCCCCGGGAGATTCAATGCTAGAACAGGGAAGCCATGCGGGTTGCTGTCTGGTCAAGGCTGGCTGGCTGGTTGGCTTCAAGTTCATTACACCCCAGCCTGGAAGAAGAGCTAGAAAAGAAACAGATTGTATAACTTCTTCCATCACTGATCACGTTGCATATTTTAAAATATATGCCTTTCACAGACATAAAGTCAATAATCTGGATAACCATACTTCCATCCTCGCACTAACACAAGGACGTTTTGTTTCTTTTTATAGTTCAACATAAACTCTCTACTACACGGGTTGGGTTTATAGCTGAATTCAAGCCTTCCCCAAAGGTTTAGTGGAAGCTATAAAAGTTTCCAGAGCAAAATTGAATTGGCTATGTCACCAAATAGGATGTAGCTCTTTTGCTAAATGTTTTTCCAATTCATGTCATGTCATCAACAGGACACAAAACCTCAGATTAGGTCTCTATATTGTGTGATGATGAAACAGAGAGAACTAAACTGCAGACAAAGCAGGAGCAGCTGCAGTGATGCAGTGACGCCACAGAAATTACTACTAGAGTTGAGTGGTTTCTGATTTGCCGGAGTGACTGCACATCTCTCATAATGCCTAATCCTTACTAATATCATTTCAGGTTATCATGATGTATTATTGCTTTAGTGTCAGACAGCTGCGATCCTATCATGACACTAAAGCTGCCGTAAGATGATGAGAAATCTGCTCTTCACGAGGTAGAAACAAAGCAGATATGTGCAGCACAGCTATGCATAAACAACTTACAATCTTACTTACTCTCACTTGGAATAACCTGCAAAAAGGCTTGATTCTAAGTAAATTGGTCGCTCTGCGGGATTGTAAACGGTCGGTACTTGTCACTGTGCGTTGGCATTTTAATATTTTGACTAGTTAATGTAATCTTGTGATTATTGTAGTAGTCTGTAACTTTTTTAACGCTGCTGTCTTGGCCAGGTGATTAAAAAAAAAATGTCTCGCGCAGGGGCAGTCATGTCTCCTAAAACAAATTTATTTATTTATTTTGATAAACTGACCAGATATTTCAAAAACGTAAAATTTGTGTCTCTCATCTCAAACTTTGTGTTGAAGCTGACTTGTTTCATATTAATGACATGCTGTGTTGTGACCAGGTGAGTGCATGCTGATGGAGCTGGTGCTTCAGTCAGTAATAAATGATAATTTTTTCCAAACAATGTCTTTATCTGTGACATATTTGTAGGTTTGGAGATTTCTAATATGGCCTTTAATCGATAGCGAGTCCTAACTCTTGAAGAACCTGATAATGAGCCTGAACACCTGCACCTTCTTTAATAAAGCAATCAAGTCAAATGCTTTAGAAGCACCACTGTGTCAATCTCAAAATCAGAAACAGAGGCCAAACGTGAATTATCTGTGTCAAAATACATCCTCCTGGACAGGAGACATTTTTGAGGTCATTCTGTCAGGCATGATGACTTCAAAGATGTCTCAAGACCAGTACTCAGCGTACTCTTGGGGTGATCATGTAACTGTAAATGGATGTCCTTCCCAGGTAAATGCAAACAAATATTGACTTTATGTAGCGGAACAGTAGGAGTACACTGCAGAGACCACTTAGTAGTAGTGACTCATATTGGCAGGTATTGCAGTCAAGATAGTGGTAAGATTTGTTATATGGCTCTGAATCATAGCTCTGAAGCTTTGTAGAAATCTTGACTGCTGTTTGCCTTCCTCTTTAACAGGAAGTACAGGAAACTTGCACTTGACCGGAACGTGGTACTATTCCTTGAATTACAGGCCAATGAGTTCTCTTGTTACATGAGGAAGAAAATACCATGAGATCATTTGCAGAGAAGCATCATAAAAATACCTGATTCAGCAGCTCTAATCAAACCAACGTCATGAGAGTAGGAGGCCGAAACCGAAGGAGGTACAAAATCCTATAATGCACTTTCCCTTTCTCTCCACTCAAAGGGCTAATTCTTATCCATCAGAGCTTCTAAAACTGCTGGTGTGTCACCCTGAAAAGACTCTAAAAGTTGCTGTCTGGTTTACGTTAACACATCTGGGCCTTATAGATTCACGTGAGTGGTATCTGACTGGAGAAACGAGACAGAAGTTGGGAAACGTGACATGGTCTTGGTAAAACGGTAGGCGCATAGAAATGCCCCAACAGCTCTTACTGCCTGGTTTGATGTCTTCAGATTAAAGGAATTTGTTGGTTTTAAAGCTGAAACAGAGGTTCTTGTTTCTGGTGTTGATTTTTTACAGTCACATTTCCTTCTGTTTCCTTCTGTGTCCTGTGGCCCTATTGGTTGTGATTTGAGGTTTGTTGCCCTTTCATCTGTTTTTTTTTTCAACTGATGGCTATACGCAGAATACAGAATACAGAATACATCTGCAAATTTCTCACATTAATGATTTGGATGCAGATGCAGATGCAGTTTCCTGCAAGGCCTACATGAACATTTGGCACTTTTTCATAATAGTGTCAGATACCAATCTCATTCTTTGTTGCTGTGACTCTTCAAGATTTGAAAGGGTAAAAAACAGTAAAAGACAAACACGCACATATAGTGACAAACACCAACAAAAAGCTTTCAATGTAAGATTGTAACTATCGTACTGTTGAACTCCAGATTTTTCTTTTGGCCACAATTCACTTTCCATTTCATCATTCTATATTAGTTAGTTATATTATAGTTATATTATAGGAATAGTTATTCCTGTTATTGTAAGAAGGGTAAATAAGATCCCTACAAAAATGAAATGTATCTCTAAGTTATGTTAGTAAAAGCTAAAAGGCTCAGGCTGTGATCTGACAGTATGCTAATATACAGTATATGTAATAAATGGGTGTGGCAGTTTTCCAACAGTATGACACTAGGTTGATACTGTTTACAAGGACAAAGAGAGTGATGAAATCAAGGGGTTGAAAAGGAGGGGGAAGGAAGCAGCAAAGGTGTAGATTTTGGAGGAGACATGTCCATTTAAGTATTTAGAACATGTGCATTTCTGCTCACCAAAAACAAAACATGAATGTAGCAGAGGAGGACTGTGATTTTGACGACATCAAAGACATTTCCACCGTAAATTTTATGCAGTAAAGGCACAAAATGGTGCATGCGAATTCATCACAATGCACAAAATTAACCACAAAACCTCCTGGACCCACAAACTCTGTTTCATATGTGCGTCCGCCAAGGTTGAATCTTAACCTACGCCCGTAGGAAAGGAGTTCCTCTGATACTGTCTGACGACTGGGTGACTCTCTCTTCAACAGGATATAACAAAAAATAGTATACTTACTATCAAGCCTGTGTAGGTTGTGTGTATTCTTCATCAGCAGTCACTTCAAGCAGTTTACTGTGAAGCAGCATCTGAAGCTTTTTTGCAGAATTTTCCCTGATTTCTTCCAAGTTGTAAGACCCAGTCTCTGATGCACTGCACAGTGTTTGCACATTTCAGTTCACATTACACAACCCTTATAGCACGGTACCCTGTTGATTATTTCCTCTATGGTGTTTGGCAGGGTGTTAAAACATATGCCTAAATTATCTCTGAACGTATGCAGTTGTGCAGTTCCTCACCTCCTTTCATTACCACTCAAAGTCCATTTTAACACATTTTACATTACAATCATGTAGCCTGTCATTGCAGGCTCCTTTAACACTCTCTTCACTGACGAAAGCCAGACACCCACAGTTGCAGAATATCACTGTTATCTCACCATCTCATTATTAATGCAAAGATACAAATCACACATCACAATGACAGAGCTCCAATATGGGAGTATTATTGTTTTTTTTCTCAGAAATTGACCACTATTACATTTTCTATTTCATGCATAACGAAGTTTACCTGACTATGAATTTCGTTCCGCCTTGCTATACTCATACATCTGGGATCACTCCACACCAAAGTGATTTCAGTAGGTTGGGCCTTAGAGTTAGAGGTCCGAGGTGGGGAGATGACGGCAAAGTATGCGGTTTTGCCGTCCAGGCGACAATGCCACGGGGGGCGCTCTCAAATATTCACACTCTGGAACCTGGTTACAAAAAAGACTGGTTTCAGGCTCCGATAATGCCGGCTGTGTGTGGATGGTCAAGCTTAATGATACTAAAAAGTCGGGCCCTAATTTATGATTCTTGAACATTAGCATGAACATCAACATTAGCCTACAGCAGTAACGCTGTCCCTGTGAACAGCTACACGAGTGTTAAATACATTTGCTTGAAATCAAATTACCAACTAAACCAGCAGAAAGTAGAGGGCCCAGCTCTCTTTTACCATTGCCCACCTAAGACTACATCTAAAGTCCACACAGTGTTTCCAAGTGGCGTTAGTAGAGTCCTCTGTCGACAGTGAAACACAAGAGCAGCCTGACAAAAGATAATTAAGATAATATAATCTCTTTTTAGTTGGCAAATAGCAAAACTGCATTGTGGCAGCACAACATCTAGTAAAGAATGAGAGAGCTGGCTGACTAAATCATTATTTCATTCAACATAAAGACTGGTTTATGACAACAGCTGTGATAATAGAAGTGACAGAAAGATGTCTTCTCAACTACACTCCTACACAACCGACGGTGACTGGACAGCTACATACACAGCTGGTTACTCTGCCCACTGACAGTCTTTCAAACAGTGGTTCATTGGTATTATACAACGGAATTCATAATCTCATTAAGATACATTTCTTTTTCTGTTGTCAGACAAAAAGTATGAAATAGTTATTTGATTGCATCTCATAAATTGTAGATGTTAATGACAATTCATTCCCAAGCTGATGACTGATTTTATAACCATAACTTTGAAAAAATTTGACGTACATCTAATTATATTATCCTGGGTGCAGCTCAATTGGTACAGATGAGTTCATTTCAAAAAGATTCTTTCCCCATTTGGAAATTTGCCGAAATCCACTGAATGTCACGTTATCACGCTCTGTTGAGATCCATCGATGCTTCGTTGCCCTTGGACTTCTGCCACAGACACAGGCCAAATACCGTTCATATGAATCCAATGCAAACATTACCATGACACAGACCTGGATTAAAATGGGTATAAGATTCCTTTAAGGGGTTGGTGGTGGTTTGATCCTTGGCTCCACATTTAAGTGTTTGTAGAGGAAAATGAAAAAACCGGGCAAAGCATGTCATGGTGTTGGCCACCATACAAGGTGCTGGCCCTCGTTGGGAGCATCTTAGGGCTCAGTGTCTTGCTCCAGGACACTTCGACATGAGGGCAGGAGGAGCCGAGGATTGAAATACCAGCCTGCTCTACCTCATGAGCTACAGCCGCCCTCAAGTCAAAGAAAAGGTCTTTGGGGTCAGTATGTGCTGAATCAAATGTTGCTGGTCGTGTAGTTGATGAATTTGTTGTGAGGAATAAGTTGAGCCTTACTGGTTCTGGTTCTAGTTCTGTGAATCCTGGAATTCAGATGGACTGAGGGGAAAAATAACTGTGAGTGATTCATGCAGCTCTCTTGCTTTTGTCTCATGACAAAGATCACTTGCAGTGAAACTCCACATCACTATTTGTAGTAAGACCGTATTAGAGGGGATATGTTGTTGTGGTCATCTTTAACCTCAGGCTCTCAGTGCTCGTGATCATCTCTTGCCCAGTTTGTTTAGCCCAGTGACAGTGTGATACTCACTTTAATATCTGAATGACAGCTTTGTCAAGGGTCAAGTCAATGTACAGTCTAATAAATGTGTGTTTGTGAATGTTAAGGTTTAAAAAATGGGTAAATGAAACACGATATGTATAACATATAACAAAAGGACAACACTTTACACATAAAGTATAACAAGCAATTTAATGGAGAATCTACAAAATGCATTTAAAAAAGACACATGTATTAAGTAAAAGAAAAATGTTTCACAACAAGTTGGTCAGTATCATGAGCAGAGTTGTGCATTTGTATGAATCTTGCATTTATTGTGAATAGATCTATGTGCATTGATGGCAAGCTTTATAAAGCCCATACTACAGTTTTATTGATGACTAATGGATGGATCATTCATGACTGTATGCAATCTTTGCATCCATTAATGTCAGCGTGACATTGTTTTTGCATCTGTTAGTGAAGCTGGATCTGAAAAGTCTGCACAGTGTTAACCCTTATAAAGATAATTTCTCTCTCTAAAATGACCTGTCATTGGCCAGTCTCCCATCACATGGTAAGATTTTCTAAGCCTGAAAACTGAGCCAAGGATAGGTGTAGAAGTCTAGTTTTCTGCCTGAACACTCAAATTACAATATAAAGAAAAATGATTATGCTTTTTTGCCCAACACCAAATGTGAACAGGTTTGACTCTCTTTCTTTTATTTTTTAGAGGTGAGATTAAGTTAAGTACAGGCCAGTAACTGAATTTGGCATACATTGTAATTTGTCTAAAATGTCTGTAACAACATTCAGACGTTATTATATATATTATATATTGCATACAGTACAAGATGCATTATTGTGCATACAAATATTAGACGTACTAAAATAATGTATTTACAAAAGTACACATATTTGTCTTCCATAATCTATGTGTACATTCAATTATCTCAAGAGAAGCCTTTTTCTGTAATGTATTCATTGAAATGAACAGAATGTATGAACCGTGAACATTAACATGGATTTAGAACATGCACGTAATAAACATATCAGAAGAATACAAAGCAAAGCAAAGCACTGTGGCAATTAAGAACATATACAATAGAAATATTGTAATAATAAGAATTAAACAAATGTAAAAAATACTAGAATCTAACTGTTTTAGATTGAGAAAAGAGATCTATAGAGTTCTGTGCAGGATGTACAAAAATATGGATGAGGGGATGTGCAGAAGATCACAGATCAGGGATAACAGTCCTATGGTTTAACACGGTGTATTCAAAACCAGGATCTGCTGATTCATTACCGATCCGTGGTTGATGAGTCACATAGTAAAAGTCGGGGGGAGTGATTGAAGTACAGTAGATACTGTAGCAATCTCCATCGTAGTTAGCCTTGTTTTAATTTGAGCAGACAGAAGACCATGTGACTAGTTTGAGACACAAATGCCCCTATCATAACTCTCTTCACATTAGAAAAGAGATGTAAATCAATAAAGGTAGTTGGAGTAAATTTGCAACCAACAACAGATTCATGCCGCGCAGCCGATCCACAGCCAGTAAGCTAACAAATCAAATCAAATCAAATCAACCTTTATTCATTTGACGCTTCTCATACAGAAAAGTATCGCAAAGTGCCAAGTTACAGAGATGTACCGAAAAAGAGAAACATCAAATAAAATCAAAAGAAGAAAGTTAAAAGAACCCAACCCTCCCACAGTCATGCACAGAGACATACACAAATGTATATACGTTCATTCACACATTCACATAAACATACACAGCCACGCTGACACACTGACACACACACTCACACCTACATCAACACTAGCTGTCACTACAGAGACACGGCCGGGCAGCGAGACCTGAGGTACAGAGGAGGCTAGAGGAAGCTACCTTTTGGGGGGCCAACCACACCGGGAGAGGTCCCAGTCCAAGGTCACAGGGAGCACCGCCACAGAGACCACCCCGACCCAGGCAGACAGGAGCCTCCGCACTAAGGTGCAGAGCCCTCTAGCCGCCCGGGCCGGAATTGTCCACGGGACAGCACCCCCTGCGGCCAGATCAGAGACAACTCCCAAACTGGCAGGCCCCCTGAGGAAACATAAGCAAGCAAGCTAACACTAGCCAGCTATCTGTAACTTGGCTAAGCTGCATGGATCTGGCGTTGCTTGCTTCATAATGTTAGCTGATAAGGTCATTTGAAAGCGGCAAGGCAGCCAGATCACCCCGGGAGTCTGGATGAATTACACTGTTAAAGTTTTCACTGAAAATTTACAGTAATCTACTGGCAGCAGCTTCGCCACTAAACTACTGTAAAAGTTACAGTATCTCACTGTATTTTAGAATTACAGTATGTTACTGAAAATAAATTTACAGTTATTTGCTGTAAATTTACAACATGATAATGATGATATGTTTCAGTAAATTACTGTATGTGTACAGTATTTGAACTGTATTTGAATCTACGGTATGTATCCTGTACTTAATGATAATTACAGAATGTTACTGTAATACTACTACTTCTACTACCACTACTTAAAATATAATAATAATAATAATAATAATGCAACACAAGTAAAACTAGACATGAATAAACATTAACTTCCCGTCTATTTCCCTTTCCTTATTTTATTTATTACTTTATCTTTCTTTATATATTGAAAAAATGTTTTATTACAGTGCATATGATATTTGGAAACTCACTGAGACAATTTTGTTTTTGTGAGAAAGGAAAATCAAACTGTTTTAATAAACCCCGTTGCATAGGGAAATAAAGCGTAAACAATTATTCAACAGTTTTTCCAAACATCTCGAATTCCAATAGTTTGAATAAGAAAATACACGGTTTCAGTCACTGAGTGAGTGAATGCAGTGTTTAAATGACTGGATGGGTGAGATAGGGGTGTGTGTGTGTGTGTGTGTGTGTGTGTGTGTGTGTGTGTGTGTGTGTCCCTGATTGATGTCAATGCAGCTTCTGAAAAAAAAAAAATAGAGTAAAAAATAATTTTCTTCCAGGTGATATCAGTCTATGAATGTGACATATCAATTAAGAGCATGCTTAGTAAAATGAAGTGATGCAGAATGTTTAACCATGTTAAAAAAAAGGATTAATGGCCATAACAATGTTATTAGACGCTGTAGTTATGTTTGTAGTTGCTGATCTCGTGTCAGGGGCACCATTGGCTATCACTACATGTTATTGGTAAATGATGTTGTGTGAAGAAAAGTCAATCATGTCAAGCTCGATGGTACAGTAGTTCTGAATGAATTCCAGTGTGCACGTTGCATCATGTTGATACAAAAGGTTGAAGTTGAAGTAGGAGGAGAAGATTACAGCATCCAAACAGACAACATGCAACTTTGTTTTTTCTGCGTCATTGGACCTAAGGAAAAGATTAGTATCAGTTAATGGAAGTAATGGAATCAATCTGTATGTCTGAAAAAACAACCTCATGTGAAGTGCCAGTTCATTCATTCATTCATCTTCAACCGCTTAGCCCGGGGTCGGGGTCACTGGAGCCGATCCCAGCTGACATCGGGCGTGAGGCGGGGTACACCCTGGACAGGACGCCAGTCTATTGCAGGGCACATAGGGACGAACAGAGACAGACAACCATTCACATCTACGGGCAATTTAAGAGTCATCAATGAACCGAACACGTGCACATCTTTGGACTGTGGAAGGAAACCGGAGAACCCGGAGAAAACCCACGCAGACACGGGGAGAACATGCAAACTCCACACAGAAAGGCCCAAACCGGGATGCAAACCTTGAACCTTCTTGCTTTGAGGCGACAGTGCTAACCACTACACAAATTTATTATAAAATTGGCCTCAATGACAAATGCACTTAAATATTCAATTGGCAATGGCTGAGTTTGTTTGTTGTGTAGAGCAAAATTACTTAAGAGGTAAGAGGCAAGTAATAGGGCATCCTGTTAAACGTATACATGTTTTTTTGTGTTCATTTTCCATTGTTTGAATTTGTGGAGATAAGGGTTTTATTTTGAAAAGCCAGCTGTCCTGTTAGTGTTGCTTCTTGTGGATCAGTCTCTTCTGCATCCCCACCTAACTGCCTGACAGAGACACCACAGCCACATGACATAACAGACAGAGTGGTGGCAAATATAGATTTTGCTGTGGCTGTGCATTCATTACCTCACAATGAATTTGCAACGTTTTATTCTAGCCGGCCTGTGATATCTGAATAAATGCCTTCTTAGCCCGACATTTCTCTGAAACGTGTCTGCTTTGTTGAAACGTTTCACAGTGCTTGCTGTAGCTAGTCTAGTTGACAACATTGCTGTATTATGTAATGGATGAACCTTGGTGATGCTACAGCGGAGGCAGAGCCAGTCTCCATCTGCTAAGGGGCCGACAACAAATACTTGAAAGTGATTAAACGTGAAGACACTACCGGACGTGGTCATATTTAAAAGCGTTCTTGATAACCTACAGACAATATGTACATACACGTAAATGTCTGTGTAAATGGGTGTTGCGGGTGTTAATAGTGCTGCTGGTTGTATCATTAGAGTGGGACAGAGAGATGCTGTTTTGTGTGAGGCCCTGGAGTCAGCATGTTACATAAGTGAGCGGTTTGAGCCTGTGAGCTGTCCTCCCGCTGCTGATACAGTGAGATCACAGAGAACAGACTCGACAGCATTCATTTACACTATCATGTGTTTTCACTTGAATGCAAACAACAAAAGAGAAGCCACCTATTCAAACAGTATACTGATGATAGCTACAGCACTTGACTAAGCTGACTGAAAGACAAATAGCACATATCTCTTGTTACATTATTATAAATTGAATGCTTTTTTTCATTGATGGTCAGACAAAATAGATGCCTTGAAATAGTGGAGGGCTATATCATTACATGTAAGTCTTGATGTTGCATTCTCTGGAAAGTTAATTGACACACAACAGAGTGAAAGTTCACTTTTAACCTTGAAACGGTTAGTTGGATAACATAATCTCAACTCAAGTTACTAACTTCTTTCAACTGTCTCGCAATCTACATTTGCGGATGCAGTTTTCTCCGTTGTCATGCAGCCGTTGCAAATACGTAGATTGTTCCTCACCTCTGATACAACCCACAGGAGCACTTCCTAAAGTAACGCCCCCACCGGTGTAAGCAGATCAGCACGTCCTCCTACCTAAACGTAACAGTCACACTTGTTCATGTTGAAAGGCAACAAAACTAATTTATTAGATTCAGGAAAAGAACACGGTTGGTTGGTTTGTTTTGTACACAACTTAAAATATGTCAGCACTGACTTTTGGTTTTTGGTTTTCAGTGGATATGAACAACGGTTTCCTGGTTGAAAGTTCTGTGTTTGTTTGACCCGACCGTCCGCACCACTCGTCCCTACGTGGACTTTGTCACCTGACTTCCTCCTTTGGTCCCGCCATGGCCACTAGAGGTCAGCGCCACTATAGATGTAAATTTAGGTTATAATTAGCTGCTTGTGCGAATTACCTATGGGTCCGTTTTCTGGACAGTGTCGCTGGTCGTGATGTGACCTAAATCTACAACTTCAGTGTGATGACAGGTGATGGAGGGAATTGGCCACCTTTGCTGCTGACAACTGAGCAAACTCAGTGACATGTGTTTGAATTCCTTGGATAAAACTATAAGTGGACCCTGAGTTAAGATTATTAGTCAGTTTAAAAAAACAATTTATAGCAAGGTACTCTTTACTCTACTTCGGGCTAAACCAGTTAGAAATCTGATAAAATAATATACTTCATCACAGTGATGCAAAATTATTCTGATTCGTGGCACTTTTTGATTAATAGTATTATAAATCCATAAAATAGCGCTCATTGAAGTTGGACAACATTTGTGGTCAGCTCGGATTCACAACTCTTGAAATTCCAATAGGAAAGATTAATAAATTAATTAAACAATAAAATACCTCAAAACATCTGTAAATATTTATCAAATCAGTCCTGCAGAATAATCTATGTCTCCACTATTATTCTATCTGTGTGTTAAGCATGTCAGCTTAGTCTGGAGTCTGACCTTCACCAGCTGGACGTGCATTTAACATCAGTGACTCTGTAAAGATAGCAACAATTCCTGTTCCACTACTGTTGTGATTTTTGGTGTGAACAGGGCTGCATATGCAGAGAAGAGCAGTGGGCTGTTCCAGGTCTGCTCATCAACCTTCTGGGGAAACCCTTGTCTTAGTTTTGCACAGCTTTGCCCAGCACAACCAGTGGCAAACCACAGAAGAGCCTCCCCTTAAAGTGTAACTCCGGCGAAAATGAATATACATCAAATACCCCATCGAGACAAGTTTTTGGGGTGATCACCTCTTAACAGAGAAATCCCGGACAGTCGATAAGAGCCAGACATGGATAAAGCTGAGCCGCTTGGGGCGAAGCGCTAAGCCATCCAAAACGGCTTTTTTAACCACTAATATTGCTTAAAATAGCACCAAACCTCTGCAGTAGCATGATAAGAGTTTCTGCATATAAAACAAAGCACCAGTAATGTAGTATTGCAATATGCCATGCATTTCCTGGTTTCTGTTTCTTTATCATCGTTGATCATGCATAAAATAAGGCTATTACTAATGTATGAGTCATGCTGTAATCCTTATGCTCATCCACAGGCCAATGTAATGGGTAACTTCAGCTGTTATTGATGAGGACTCGATCCCTTGAGGGCAGCCTGGCTTTGCTCTGTTTTTGACGTAATTCTCATACATTTTGTGTGTTTCTAGGCAGTTTTTCTACTTATCTGTGTCTTATTCGTGCTGATAAACTATAGAATATAGTAGCCTGCATCACTCTGCAGAGTATAATGTGCCCTGCTTTAGGTGGCCATATTGTCTACTGTGCTGTTTGGTTTTAATACCCGTGTGGAGGTTTAATGTGGTCATTAACTGATTATTATATATCAGATGTGCTGCCATAGAGCGATCTATCTATCTATCTATCTATCTACCTATCTATCTATCTATCTATCTATCTATCTATCTATCTATCTATCTATCTATCTATCTATCTATCTATCTATCTATCTATCTATCTATCTATCTATCTATCTATCTATCTATCTATCTACCTATCTATCTATCTATCTATCTATCTATCTATCTATCTATCTATCTATCTATCTATCTATCTATCTATCTATCTATCTATCTATCTATCTATCTATCTACCTATCTATCTATCTATCTATCTATCTATCTATCTATCTATCTATCTATCTATCTATCTACTGAAGTCTGCGTAAATGTGCACAAAACGTCAAATGTCTCGGCCACCTACTCCATAAAGAGAATGCCTTTAAAATGCATGGAGCTCTGAAACTATGGTGCTGTGTCTTATAGTGTATATTATGTCTGTAATGTGTTTAGGAAGTTTGTCTTTAACTAAAAAATAAAATGACAAAACATTATATAGCGGGACACAGAGTTATTTTGTCAGTCAAAGCAGATCCTTTGTCAGATAATTTGAAACTTGCCATTTCAATGAACATGGAGGGATTGTATACTTGTTGTATAGTTATGTCATTGGTTATAAGATAATTGTTTTGCTTATATATCGTTAGTCTTATCATAATTCCAAAGCAGTGTAGACTTTACACTAGGGCTGGGTGATATGACCAAAATCTACTTTTCGTGATATATACATTAAGCACTACTGTATTCTGGGAGTCCAGTTTGTTAACTGCGCTGAACTCAGTTGTAATCTAAAGTGTGACATAAAAACAATACTACAGTCTTCAGATGATATTCCCTCGAAATATTCCATATGCGATATTCTGAGAAATTTGAGTTAATGAACTTATTGTCCATTTAGATTACTTAATTGTGTATCACAATACGATTCCAGTGCAAGATGATAAATGAATTATTGCCAGTCCTACTTTATGCAGCCCAACCCTTTATAAATGTGTCTTTGCACACAAGTTTCCAGTGTTTAACTGCACCTACTCACACTCTTTTCTCTTTCACCAGGTTCCCAATGTTGAACATGTCCACCCCCAGCGAGCTGAAGTCTCCCTGCGTGACTCGCAACGGTATGGTGAAGTTGCCCCCCAGCCAACCCAACGGTCTGGGCAGTGCGAGTATCACCAAGGGGACACCTGCTGCCAAGAACCGTCTGTGCCAGTCCTCTTCGGTCCCTTCCATCCTGCCTCCGCCACCGTCCTCCCTCCCCTACCACCACCACCACCACCTGGACGGCCCTGGCATGCCCAAGTCAGCAGCCTCTCTCTTGGTCTCTGACATGGAGCCGGGAATGCCTCTGGTGGGCTTGAAGCCGTCCCTTCGTCAGCTTCCCCCTCTCACTCTACCCAAACCCATGCTGCTGGAGCGCCAGCTCGTCCTGGATGAGAAGCTGCTCAACCGATTGCTGTGGTACTTTACCACAGCTGAAAAATGTGTGCTGGCACAGGTGTGCAAGACATGGCGCAAGGTGCTTTACCAGCCCAAGTTCTGGGAGGGCGTGACACCCATCTTGCATGCCAAGGAGCTATATACCCTGCTGCCCAATGGGGATAAGGAGTTTGTCAGTCTGCAGGCCTTCGCCCTGCGTGGCTTCCAGTCTTTCTGCCTAGTGGGCGTCTCAGACCTGGACATTTGTGAGTTTATCGATAACTACCCGCTGTCCAAGAAAGGTGTTCGCTCTGTCAGTCTCAAGAGATCCACCATCACAGATGCCGGTTTGGAGGTGAGTCAGAATGTGTTTTGAAAAGACAGAGGTTATTGGATGAGAATTTTCCCTGATATTAGAGATTATTCTAAGTTAAACATAGGTAATAGTTTAGACTGTGTGTGAGATGAAAGCTCTCCCTTGGAGCTCAGCAGGCAACGAAGCAGCTGCACTGGTCAGCAGCGGATGTGAGCAGCCACCAATATATTATGGTTACTTGTAGAAAAAGACACATCCTTCCTGCTTTCTGATCTGACCTCTTTCATGTTTACCTGTTGGAAATGTATAATTTCAATGTCCACGTCAGTACAACAATGTCTTCATGTCGTACTTTAACACAAATGCTCGTTTCATGCATTCATTCGTGACTTCCATTTGTCTCCAGTTCACATTATACTTTTTGTCTTAAAGTGTTACGCTACTGTTAATGTAACCCAACACCTCATGTTCAGATGTTTCTTCTCAGGTGTTTTAGAAATACGTACATGAAATGTTGAGTTTCATTAATGCTCCTAATTGGTTGCAAAAAATGGAAAGCAGAAGTGATGGGACATCATTTGAGAATGAAAACATTGTTAGGTTTAACAAGAGAAAGTGAGCGACTTTGTTCTTCTGATGGAATTAGTGCTGTCGGAAAATGCACCTTAACGGGATAGTTATGATGTATGATGTAATCATAGTCAGTGTATTACCTGCAGTAGATAGTGGTTGGCACACATCACCACTTCAAAAAAAAATCTGAACTATCCCTTTAAGGTACAGGGCATTCCCCCCCTCCTCAATGTTTAGGGTTCTCCAGTTTGTGTTAAACCAGTAACCTTTTCAGTCTGGTTTGGGTTCAGTCTGTATAGAAGAGGATGTGTTTGGGCATTATACGGCATAGGTAGGCCACCTGTTGTTTGTTTTCATTATAGACAGCAGTGACAAACGTGAGGACAGTATGAGTCTACCTTTACTTCTATCCTCATAATCAGTGCCTTTATCATATTCTATTACTAGGAATAAAAGAGGCATAACAGTGATTCTCAGATGGCTCTTCATACCTGCTAGGCTGCTATTCTGGGATGAGTGGATGGTTGCCATGTAGAAAGCTCGAACTGTTGGCTGCATGATCTATATATGGATGTTCCTGTTGCAGGGTTCTGATATGTGTATTCTAGTTTTGTTGCACCTAAAACAGGAGAATTACATTTACAAAAAGAAAGCAAAGTAAAAATGAAATGCAAAAATGGTCCATGCTCAGAGAATATGGTGACCCATAGTGTTTGATATAAATGGTATTGTAAAATAATTCACACTCAGCTCTGTATTATGAAATGCTATTTTATTCGACTTCATTTCACAAGAACAGTTGATTGCAAACAGTAATGTTATTTTCTGTTTCTTTGGTCTGAATGAGTTGAATGAGGCCAAATGATTTATGACAGAATTATGAAAAAAAAGAATGAAAACCCATTGTGTCTTCAGATGTAACATGCTCTGTCATCATTACACAAACAAGTGGAATTTGTGCTGCTTCGTGTCCAATGATACGATTAATAACTTAAACATGTCATATTTAATCATCTTTTTTATAGTTAGAGTAATTTCAATAGTGATGTCACTAACTTTAAATCCTCAAATAAAAGCCAAATAATCTTAGACACACTTTATATCATTACAAATGTGTATTCTCATTCATTATCAGTTTATACAGCAGCCTCCACTTCTGGGTGCACAGTTATATCTGTGGCACTGTTTTACATTAGTTAACAATGGAGTCGTTTCTTTAATTGAAATACTGCTTTTATTCATTCAGTATTTCCAAATTCGTCCATTGTGTGTGATCGATGTTAAGCTACTGTAAACTTAACAATTCACATTTATATTTCAAATTAAAAGCTTAGCAGAAAAGAGAGGGATTAACTCCAACACACACAAAAACAAAAGCAGTAGTAAACTCTTATTTTGAAAAGAAAGGGACAGGATGACATAATATTTCATAATACTTTATGAGCTGCATTGTTAAATGTTTATTTATTTCCCCACCTTTATATTTGTCTGTCTTTATGTGTGTGTATATGCTTTTGATGAAGGGTCAGGTTCAAGCAATCTAAAACATCCAAAACTTAACAAAAGAGAGAAAGACAAGAGTTATATGTTTGACTTGCAAGGAGAAGGGACAGAGATGCGTTCAGTTACAATCTTCTACCGCTCTGAGGCACACTCTGCCGAGCCCTTTCTTTTTATATCCTCTAGTCCCTGGTTGCAATATGTGTTATAGCTCTAAAGGTGAGGGGGCACACAACTGCAACTCGTCACATTTAAACAATTCATTATCGTTATGAGTTTACAACTCTAAGGGAGAGGGGGCACATGTTGCTCGTCCTTAAAACATGTTCTGTCTTAAATCAGATGAGCAGTGTCTGTTTTTGCACAGATTCCTCTTTGGTGACTCATCAGCAGTCACGCTTATCTGATTTCTTCTACCTGCAACACAACTCTGCACAAATTGGCTATACACACACACACCAAGTAAGGTTAGGTTATATGTAAAGGCAATTGGAGTAAATATGAGATTTCAATTATTCTAACATGAAGTCGTATTTATATTAATACTGAACACATTGGAGCTGTTTAAGACACACAGATATAGATGCTGACTCACTAGATAGAGAATTACATAGTTGGTGGTATCCATATTTGTGATTTACATGCTGATTAGAACGCTGTATAACTCTGGACATTAACTGTGATTCGTTGTTTCTTTGTTTGATCCACTATAATCATGAAAGATAGGCAGTTCAAGTGTAGTTTAAAGATAATGCTTCACACGTGCGTCCTCTGTATCACTTTGATTTTGGTGGTTCTGCTCATTATCTCTCTATGAAACCACATCTCAGCAGCTTCCTCACTGAGTCAACCCTTTATGTTGCAGGTCATGTTGGAGCAAATGCAAGGCCTGATGCACCTCGAACTGTCGGGCTGCAACGACTTTACGGAGGCCGGCCTGTGGTCCAGTCTGAACGCCCGGCTAACTTCCCTCAGCGTCAGTGACTGCATCAACGTAGCTGATGACGCCATCGCTGCTATCTCACAGCTCCTGCCCAACCTATCAGAGTTGAGCCTGCAGGCCTACCACGTCACTGACACGGCCATGGCCTACTTCACAGCCAAACAGGTAGGGTGTCACCGGAGAAACCAGCTTGGTACTTTACCGTTCACATTCACACATGTTGATTCTCAAGTTCTTGCCCCTAATATTAATCAAAAACATTCATACATTGATGCATTAGATATACCCACGTACCCTTTAAAAGGCCTGGAACTGAACCCAGTTGACATTAGGCAATGTATTTTTTATATATTTTTATTTGTTTTATTGTTTGCACAATTTAAAAACATACATAAACTTAGAAATAACAGACTGTACAGGAAGAGGAAAAAAACCCAGAGGGCTTATTTGAATCCTCCACCGTAAAACAATTCACAAAGTTATTGAGATTTCAAAATACGCAAAATGCAGAAAATAGTAAGTGATTGTAAACTTATGACAAAATCTGTTTGGTAGCAAGGGCTACACGGGGTGTGGTGGTTAGCACTGTCGCCTCACAGCGAGAAGGTTCCAGGTTCGCATCCCGGCCTTTCTGTGTGGAGTTTGCATGTTCTCCCCGTGTCTGCGTGGGTTTTCTCCGGGTTCTCCGGTTTCCTCCCACAGTCCAAAGACGTGCACGTGTTAGGTTCATTGATGACTCTAAAATTGCCCATAGGTGTGAATGGTTGTCTGTCTCTGTTTGTCTCTATGTGCCCTGCGATAGAGTGGCGTCCTGTCCGGGCTGTGCCCCGCCTTACGCCTGATGTCAGCTGGGATCGGCTCCAGCCCCCCGCGACCCCTACGGGGACAAGCGGTTGAAGTTGAATGAATGTTTGGTAGCAACAATGATAAGAAGGAACAATGATAATTTCCATTTGAAAAAAACAAAACTGTGTAATATGTAAGGATGTGTGTAAATGTGTGTGTAAGGGATATATGTTTTTCTGTATTGACCCCTGAACAGGTAAATTACCTCTGGGTAAAACAAATAAGATGGACAACAATACATGAGCATTTATAAAACAGCAGTAAAATGCTTCTTTAAGCATCTTTTGTAACACTATCGAGATACAATTTTTAGCCAAATAGAGAATATCACTCCGTAATTTGGAGGATGAAGATGTGATGATATACGAGTTGAATATGAATGAATGACTGTGAGTTTCCTTTAAAATAAGTCTTAAACTGATCAGGGATATTCCCTTAGCCCAAAAGTATTTTGTAAATAAAATACTTTCATTTAGGTACTGGTATCTTGTAGATCATTTTCATATTAATTAAAGCTGCACCAGTCAAATATTTGTGTATTAGCAATGTGATGAGGGGCAGTCATAGTGCCAATCTCCCAGAGAACTATCATTAGTGTTATATAATTACTTCCATAAATGATTTAATATATAATGTGTATTCCAGTCTGATAATGTGAGGAAGACCTGGTGATGTTCAGCTGGTTTGATTAAGAAATAAAATAAATTAAATAAACGTGTCAGGGGCCAAGTCGTTTCTGGGCGATTTTTGCTTTGTCACATTTTGACTCACGTTGGGCTCATTTTTCCCTGCAATATGAAGTTCCTGCACCTCTATGGAAACAGCACTGTTATGGTTATAAGTAGGGGGGGTACACAACATGTATTTTGTGCAGTATACCACAGTTATAGAGCCATAGATTATTAAAAAAGAAAAAAAAAGATAGACATATACACATCTGTGCCCGCAAGTGTTAATGATTCTGCAAAAAAAGAAGGGGGCTCCGCGTGCGGTACATGTTGAACTATTCACATTTAAAACAAGTCTGCTCTGATTGGTCAGCGTTTCCGGGTCTTCTGCATCTTAAGTTTCTGCACCGTCATTGCAGCCGGGGAATGACTGTAACGGCCCTCTAGCGTCACTTTCTACCTATATATAGTACGGTTGTGATGTCACATTTACATTATTTACAACCTCTCTTGGCCTCTCATCTCTGCTCTGTGTTAACAGCGCGCAGTTCAGCCCAAGTTTCACTGAGTCGTTGTCATGTGACTGTTGTTGGTCTCAGCCCAGGCAATCATGGCCTCCCAGTTGCGCTGAGGAACGCAGAATTGAATGACTTTTACAGGTTCTGGTTTGTGCAGATGGTTTATTTTGACTACATTTTAAATGAGACATGTAGAATGAAGTGTTTTTGGATGGAATATTACCAAGTTAAGATTTGGTTACTTTTCCTGATGCAAGAGTTCAGCACCGGACATGCATTCAAAGGCGGTTGGGAAGTTCAAAATCCGATGATAAGGTCTGTGTTTACAGTTTCTGGTTGTGATAAATGGTTTAGTTTTGGTATTTTTTTGCACCTGCCAGTGGGATTTGGAGTTCTGGGGGTTAATGAAAATGCATACAGTGGAAGGTTTCTCACTTTGGTATTGAGCCTGTATCCCGGATACATTTTGAACAGATTCATTTTGAGATTTTAAGATACAGTTTGGAGGTGGCTGGTGCCTCAAGTGCAGCATATTCAAAGTAGGACGTCAAAGAGTGCGATGCAGAAGTAGATTTGTGTGAAATGACATGTAAGGGCCTGTGATGGTCATCCTCAGTGGTGATAAAGCTGCCCCAGGTTGTTATCAATATCTATTTATTCACTTACATAACCAAATAAACTAAAATTACCTTCCACCCGCAGGGCTACACCACCCACACTCTGCGGCTTCACTCCTGCTGGGAGATCACCAATCACGGTGTGGTCAACATGGTGCACAGCCTCCCCAACCTGACTGCCCTCAGCCTCTCTGGCTGCTCCAAGATCACCGACGACGGCGTGGAGCTGGTTGCTGAGAACCTGCGTAAGCTCCGCAGCCTGGACTTGTCCTGGTGCCCTCGGATCACTGACATGGCCCTGGAGTACATTGCCTGTGACCTGCATAAACTGGAAGAACTGGTGCTGGACAGGTCAGTGGGGTCGGTGGTTAAAGTAGCCAAAATATATACTCAGGTCGACAATCACTCAAACAGAAGTAAAAGTAGTTCTCAAAGATAATTACTAAGAATAAGAAGGTAAAAATGGTAATTGAGTACCTGAGTAAGCCATAATGTATTCTATCTATCTATCTCTCTATCTCTCTATCTATCTATCTATCTATCTATCTATCTATCTATCTATCTATCTATCTATCTATCTATCTATCTATCTATCCATCTATCCATCTATCTATCTATCTATCTATCTATCTATCTATCTATCTATCTATCTATCTATCTATCTATCTATTTGTCTATCTATCCATCTCTATCTATCTTCCCCTGCTTCCATTATCAAAAAGTGTAACACTGTTACACTCATATACTCTTTGTACATCTTCTAGCCAACTGAAGGTCCATCAGATACACCTGTGATGGATTATAAAGAACTGTTTGATCAGTGGTTGATCTAACGCTTCACACATTTCCCTCCACTAGTGAAAGTCAAGAGTCACCTGAGAGCAACTCATCAATTCAGGATTCATTTATTATTTTGTTTATTAGAATATCTATAAAATATGCTCTACAGACAAACTAATGCTGAGATGTTTTGGGGGGGAGACAGAGAACTAGTTTAATACATTTTGATCAACATGACATAAACAACTCATAATGCAGTTGCACATAATCATTTGAATGAATGTGTCAAAGCATTTGCAACGTCAAAAGAATGAGAAATGGCTTTTATGATGTGCACAAGTGACCAGATGATGTGCGGGATGAACGAGTAGTTTAGAGGATTCTGATCTGAGAAATGCACCTCTATGGAAACAGCACAGTTATGGTTAGAAGTAGGGGGAGTACACGAAATGTATTATGTGCAGTATGCCGCAGTTATAGAGCCATAGATTATTAAAAAAGAAAAAAAAAGATAGACATATACACAAGTGTGCCCGCAAGTGTTAATGATTCTGCAAAAAAAGAAGGGGGCTCCACGTGCGGTAAATGTTGAACTATTTACATTTTCAGAATCTCTACTTCCAACCTCTCTTGTCCTCTCATCTCTGCTCTGTGTTAACAGCGCGCAGTTCAGCCCAAGTTTCACTGAGTTGTTGTCATGTGACTGTTGTCGGTCTCAGCCCAGGCAATCAAGAGAAAACCCGTAATAGTTGAGTAAGTTCAGTTCAGGGTAACAAAAGCTAAACAAGCAGATGGGAAGTGGTTGAAAATTAATCACAGTGTGAGGTTGCAGAGCTATGTAATGAAGGTAGCAGAGCTCTGCAATGATGGAGATGGCCCTTCTGCTGAGCTCAAGTTAAAACAATGAACTTCATCACTGCAGCGCATCACTTCATCGCAATCATTGCCCTCTTTAGCAACAGGGCTGCAGGACTAAATCATTCATGTTGTTGACAAATGTGTTTTTTAAAAGCAGTTGAGTCATTCGTTCAGGCAGTAACAGCAGTACATGTTTACTGAAATATATTTGCAGCATAATAACAACAGTGATGGTGATGATGACATCAGCACTGATGCACTCTGCCACATCTGACTGTTTACATCTTGAGTACCCCGCAATTATCAAGATTCAACTTCTTATTTGCCTGAATTCTCTGTGGCATGCATTCAAAGAGGTGATCCAGATGTTCTGGTGACTTCAAAAAAGGCTAAACTGCACTCAGTTGCACCGCTTTCTGAGCTTGTCTGCACATTTGTAAATATCTTTTGTGAATGGGACCTTGAGAATGGTTACAATCCATTCTTTGTTAATTCACCTCTGAGT